>NW_021604891.1:773021-863203 GCF_004785775.1 Grammomys surdaster | reverse complement strand
GTCCCTTCCATCAGTGCACATCTAGCAAAGCATTGCCACCATGTCTGTCTCCCTGGAACCCAGCAGAACCGCCGTGGGAAGGAAAACAGCACACAAACTTAGTTTAGAAACAATGGTAACTCAATCTCTGGGCACAACAAGAATCCTAATCTTGTATCTGTATTAAATCTAAATCCTCCAATGGTGAGTCCTGGTGGATCCGCCATAGAAACCAGGAGACACTAGTAGCTACATCTTGTCCTCACACTGTCCCTGTTCAAAAATAGAGACCCTCTCTCTCTCTTCTTCCTCTCTTCCCCTATCCAACCCAGAAGTCCCTCCTACTTGCCCAGTGATTGGCTCCTTTATTCATTAGGGGATTGGTTCACAAGAAGTCACTTGAGTATGTGACTCACTCCTTGTCTGCAGCCCCTCCTAGGAGAGCAGATTTACATCAAAATACAAACAATACCAGGTCCCCACAGGCTCCTGGGCATTTTATAGTGCAAGATGCATTTAATCCAACATCCAAAAGCTGTAGTCTTACGGTTCCAACATTGTAAAAGTCTGAAGTCTTTTCTAAGATTCCAGACATTCTTTTATCAGTGACTCCCTGTAAAGCCAAAAGGTAAGTTAGTTCTGATGCAGAATAACATAAACTGAGAGACATATGGGAACACAGCAAGGACAGATGGGACCAGAGGGGCTGGAGAGATGGCTCAACGGTTAAGAGCAGTGGCTGCTCTTGTGGAGGTTTCCAGCACCTACATGGCGACTCGAAACCACCAGTAACTCCAGTTCCAGAGGATTCCATGCTCTTTTCTGGCCTCTATGTATACTGCACTTATCTGGTGCTCATACAAACAATAAGACAAAAATACCCATGTGCACAAAATAAAAAATAAATCATAAAAGACTGGATCAAAGCAAGACTGAAACCTGTCAGGGAAAACCCAAAACGCTGCAGCTCCACGTCCAGCATGTGGGGGCCTCGGTGGCTTCATCTGGGCAACAGAAGCTGTACTGCCTGGGTTGGCTACACTCAGTTGCCTGCAGTTTTCCTTGGTGAACATTCCACGGTTTCTACATCTCCTAAATCTTGGGGGCGCCACTGCACCTTAATCTTTGCTTTCCCAGTTTCATGCCGTGGCTTCTTAGGGACTCCTTGCAGAGAATCCAGTCATGTCACACACTGCTTCGGTGGCTTTCTGAAGCCTTGAAAGACGTTCCACAATCCTGGTACTCCTGCATCTTCCACACCTGACAAACCAGGAGCAAGTGCAAAGTGCCAAATTCTGCTGCCCGCTTGAGAAGGTCCCTCCTAACACAGCTGCTCCCGGCTCTCTGCACCCTCATGGCTGACCCTGAAGACACTCCTAGTGGTGATGGGTTTGAGCTGGAAACCCTAACAGCAGCACTTCCAGTTCAGGCCCTCTCACTTACGGAAGCCTTCAGTATCCAGGTGGAGTCTTGTTCCTCTCAGGGCTCCTCTCCTTTTATCCCAGAGCACAGAGCATAGAGCCTGGTTTCTCTTAGATCACACTAACATTTTTTTTTTTTTTTTAGCAGCCATAGCCAGTTTGTCTGCAACCCCATCCATCCTCAACTTTAGTCACATCTGCATTCTTTTCCAAAGTATACGTTCTTTATACCTTCCTGGCTCCAATTTCTACTGTAAAGCCTGCGAAACACACTAAGCAATAACCATGCCAAACACGAAAGTTATACTGTCTTAATGTTTCCTCTCCCCAAGCAACTTAGTCCATTATCTTTTAATTTAGCTACATCCAAATTGTTAGGGCGTAGGTAGAACAGAACCAGATTTGTTTTTTCTAGAATACACCTTTCTGTAATCTCATGAGCCTATTCTTTCCTGTCCCCGCCCCCCCCCCCCCCATGTCTTAGTCTTTCACAAAGCTTATCAAAATGATCCATTAAACTCTGGTTATAGCATGCTAGGACTTCCCTGGTTCTTTAGCTGTATCTGCCCCCAATTCCCTGTATAACTCAGTTCCAAGGCCTTATGCACATCTGTGGAGCTGTAGAGATCCTGGGGTGTTTGGCCACACCCCCAGAACTCAGAGACCTAAATGCAGTGGGTCACGTAAGGCACAGGTAGAGGGCGTGAAACAGGTCTCTGCCTCAAGATTTACATATTACCTAAAGGCCCTAGCCCCTCCTTTCTCCACCCCCCCCACTCCCCAATATAAGGGAGCCCCTCCTGGCATTTTGTGGGAGAGCACACCATTCAGATACATCATCATGGTCAATAAAACTTCCATATCTTCGATTCCACATGTCTCCTGGGACTCGGGACTCTCTTTGTGTAAGTGGGAAACTTGCGCCGGGGAAAGCCTCCCCCACCTCCAGCCGCTGCTGTAGCAGGCAAGCGTCTGGGGCCCGCTAAGCCCCAGGGACTGCAGACTACACCGCAGCTCCCCAGGGACTGCGTCAGTCGAGGGGCCTGGGCGTGCCCTGACCCGTTCCCCGTGCCCCGCACGAGTTTTGAACCACACACATCTGGGACAGGTTTACCTCAGTAATGACCCCGCTTCTCATTCTCAATTTCCATATTAAGTATTTTGTTCATCCCTGCAACCAAATGCTTGACAAGTGACTAACGGGGAAGAAAGGAGTGATCTGGCTCACAGTTTCATGGCAAGGGATACAGGGTAGCTGGGGCTTTGGCTTTGGTGTGAAAACTTGCGGCTGGCTGGTCACGGTGTAGTTGCAGATGGATAGCAAGTATTCACACCTACAGTGGAAGCCAGGTTAAAATGTCATAAGCCATGAGCTCACCCTCAGTGGCTTACTTCTGACAGCCAGGCCTTACTATTTAAACATTCTACAGCTTCTCAGGAGAGTGTCGCCAGCTGGAGACCACGTACTCTTACACATGAGCCTGTCTGTGGAGGCCACTGACATTCAAACCATATTAGGTAACTCAAACATATTTCACACCAGCTCATCAGAGACACAGGTCACGATTTCCCACTCACAACAACAACAACTGACCCTGGAAGTTCTGACACATTAAACCTGGTCTATCCAGCACTCTCAGGTGCATCTCTTACATCTCAGAATCGACTGTTTCTCTCCCTGTCTGTTATCACTTCTCTCTGTCCCTTGGACAACTCGGGAGCTTCAAAGCTGACATTTTGGTTGTCTTTAGAACCTCAGGTCCTTAGACCATGGTTCTGTTTAAACCGTCTAGCATTTCCCAAGCTCTCTCAGAGCAAAAGCCAACGTCCTCCCTCCTCAGGGCCTTGTGGCCTTAGCTATGCCTGCATCTGCATTTACAAACCCCACAGTGGCCATGTTTGCTTCTTCACTTCTGTATATGCTCTCTTTCCCTGGAAACTCACGCAGTTTTGACTTAACTTTTTTTCACCCCTCAGAAATGTCACCTTATCAGAGAAATCTCCAACCTTCCTATATTAAATAGCACCCTGCCCCCTTCACCATACACGTTCTATAGTGTCTTCATAACAGTTATACCTGTGGACACTATAGTTTTGTGTCTGTCCCTATCTCTCACTAGGATCCAAGGACCCTGAAAAGAAAAAAAATAGAGCAACAGGGATAGGTTAGATGCCTGATGAATATTTTTGGATGAATAAATTAATCCTAGTATCATAACTCAGACTAGTACCCACACCTGGACCACCTTGCACAATCCAACTGGTCTAAATCCATTCTGCATCTCACACACACACACACACACGTGCACACACACACATACACACACACGTACACCAATCTATTTTCTTCTGCAGGAAGATTGAGTTTTCTAAAGTTCCTGCCATTTCTCCTCAATCTTATGTCTACTTAGGCCTCCTTTCTTCTATAGGGTTCAACTGGTAACTCCCCCAGCCTCATTTTACTGCCCTGGGCTCCTATACTCTGTGCCCCCAGCCCTCTCGGCCTTCCTTATTTCTTTGAATGTATTTTGTGCTCTCTGCTTCCTCTTTATAAACTAATTCCCAGCATTCTGATTCCAGCCTGGTACTTATTTCCTTGAACAATTCAACCAGGTAACTATATCAGTAGGACAAAATTGACCTGCGTGTGACATTTTGTGCATATACAGATGTTCACTCTACAAGCCCATCTGGATCCTCTCCAGCTCTCTTGGCTGCCACACTAGATGGTTCATGTACCTGGTTCAAGATGGTCCCTGGGCTCCAAGCATCACACCCACAACCCAGGCTGTTATGAAGGGAAGAGTAGGAGGAAAGATGAATGCTGGCTGTCTCATTTATCTTTTTCCAGTGAGGATTTTTTTGTTTGTCTGTTTTTTGTGTTTTTATTTTTGTTTTTTGTTTTTTCGAGACAGGGTTTCTCTGTAGCCCTGGCTGTCCTGGAACTCACTCTGTAGACCAGGCTGGCCTCGAACTCAGAAATCCACCTGTCTCTGCCTCCCAAGCACTGGGATTAAAGGCGTGCACCACCACTGCCCAGCTCCAGTGAGTTTTAAAGTTTTGATATATTTGAGTTCTAGAAATCAGACCAATCAGACCATTGGTTCTTTTTAAAAATTCCAAGCTCTCTAAAGAAATTTTCCATTATCATTTCCTTAAATATATTAATGACAGCTATTTTCATTTTAAGAAAAGATTTTTATTTTGAATTGTGGCAAAATATACTCAGCATAAAACTTCAATGTTTAATTTTTTTTTACCACATTCATGTATTTGTGTGCATGCTCATACACGCACATGCTACTCTTTGAGTGCAGAGGTCAGAGGACTGCTTACAGGGTGCTAAGGATCTGAACGGAGGTCTTCATGCTAGTTGTGCCGACTGTCATACTGACCGGACAGCCTCCCCACCCCTACACTCACCAAGTTCCATCTGACTGCACCTCCCTCCACAGGCACAGTGCAGAGGGCCATCTTAATCAAGTCTGGGGCTGAGCTGGTTTGGAGAGAACACCCTGTTTTTTTGTGAGGGCTGGTCTACTGTTGTTCATTTTCAGCACTGGAGTGACCCTTCTAGAAGCCCCACGAGAGTACTATGTCCTTGGTGAGACCCAGGTTGCCACTCAGCATGCTTTCAGCCCTGGGATGGCCCTGGCACCAGCCAGCTCCCCAACTCCCCAGCTCCCCAGCTCCCCAGCTCCCCAGCTGCCACTCTGTTCCAGGTCTTAGCTTCTTGGGCAGATACTGTTGGCCAGCTATCAAGTGTGGGAAAAAGTACCATGGGTTGTCAGGGTCGCCTCTGGGAGCCTGGCTGTTCAAGTCCTGGCAGAAGCCCCAATTGCCCTAAAATAGAGTCCTCCCTGCTTTCCAGCATTTTGTCCAGCCCTTCTAATTGTTCCCCAGAAAAGCTAATCTTCCAGCATCTCTGCCATCAATGAAAGCTGAAAACCTCGATGTATCTTTTAAAAATGGTTTTAAGCAAGAGGTGATAGTGCCTCTCTATAATCCCAGCATCTGCAGAGCTGAGGCAGGAGGCTCTTGAGTTAAAGGACAGGTAGGTCTACATAGCTAGACCCTGTCTTTAACAAGACACTGTTTTAAATGGACTCATGCGTTCCATAGTGAGCCGTACTGGTGTCGGGTATACTGCCTGGCCAGTTTCCACAAATGCAGTTTTCGTGTGTGCATGTGAGGGTGCACAGGTGTACAGGTGCACACGCAGGCGTCAAAGCTGAGGGCGAGTGTCATCTTCGATTGTTCTCTCCGTATTGAGGCAGGGTCTCTTGCTGAACCTGGAGCTCACCGATTCCAGTTATTCTACAGAGCCAGCTTGCCCTGGGGACCCTCTGCCTCTGCCTCCTGAGTCCTTGATTTGCAGATGGACACCATATCTACCTAGGTTTTAAATGGGCTCTGGAGATCCATAGTCTGGTCCTCATATGACAGGAAACGAGCTTTGTCCACTGAGCTGTCTCCTCAGCCTCTGCATTTTCAGATATGGGAGATTTTAGCTGGGTAGTGGGGTTGTCTACCTTTAATCCCAATACTCAGGAAGCAGAAGCAGGCAGACCTTAGAGTCCAAGGTCAGCCTGGTCTACAGAGTGAGTTCCATGACAGCCAGGACTACACAGAGAAACCCTGCCTCTAAAACAAAAAATAAATAAAATTAAAATAAAATAAAATAAAATAAACAAACAAAAAGATAAGAGACTTTTCTAGCTTTCAGAAATTTCTCCTGTGCATTTCTCCTGCCTCTTATTTTTCTCTATTCCACTAATGACTGCCAAATGTATCAGACGATTGGTATAGGACCTTGGCTGTCACTCCTCAAAGAGAATGATGGGAAAGCTTGCTTGTCCCTCAAGCACAAACTCCTAGTCTGTTCCCTAGACATTCCATCTTTAAACTGGCTGTGCCCCTAACACACACTCCTCAAAACCAAATACCTTCCCCCAAACCAGAAAGGAACCCTCCCCATAGAAGCCAAAGATTTTGCCTTTGGGACTATGACAACCCATAGGAGCATTTGCTGAAGTGAAGCTGCTGGCTGTGTTCTCTCCTGCTTCTGGAAGCCTCTATAGCTCCATAGGACCCACAGCTCAGATCTGGCAGGGACAGCCTGAGTCAGGCAGCATGGCCAGAGCTGCCAGTCTGTCCACCCTTGCCAGGGCAGGCGGCTGGCTTGCTAATTAAGCAGGTCAGGGATGCTCAGACAGTAGTCTTGCTTGGCCTGGCCAGAAACCCTCATTGTTTTCAGCTTCTCGTGGAAGGGAAAGGGCAGAGGCAGGGCTGTGTGCCTCTCCCCACTCTGGTGCTAGGCTCCCTCCTAGGGGATAGAGGCAGCTGCCAATATGGGCAAACCCTTCTTGAGCAGTAAAGATGGGAGATGCTGAACCTGTAGGCCTCATGGGGCTGTCAAGAGAAGGTGACACCATTCAGAGGAGGCCTATCTCCCTCAGCTAACACCTGATGGCTGGACACATGCCCATGTGATCACTTCTCCTGAGTGGTTTCCTGGGGCAAGGGTTAACCCTTTGGTAGAGACATGGGAAGGTTTACAAAGGACTGTGGTGCCTTCAGACAATCCCACACTGAGACAGCTGTGAGAACAAGGGAGGACATTCTGATTGGTCTGCCTTCCTCAGATCTCCTATTGCCTCACATCCAGCTTGAAACACTGGAATGCTGTCACCCTCCTCTCCACACCTGTCGAACCTTCCCTGCCTGTCCAGACCTTCATCCACAGGCCTGAGCCTCTGTACCCATCATTTCTCCTGGCCTGGTTCCTATTTTCCCCACCAAATTGCCAATATGGAGGCTGTCTCTAAGCAAGTTGGGAGTTGTGACTGTTGGAGACCCAGCTGAAAGAGGCCTCGAGGGGGTCCATAGGATGTCTGCCTCATGGTCCTCCTGGACCCTTCCTCTTACATAACTGAACCTCATGGACTTTCTCCAGTCTCCTTGCCATACCCTGACAGATCTAAAGCAGCCAGAGTAATTCTACTCCTCTGGCCAATGATTGGTTACGCTTGGATGTGAGTCTCTAGTTGTTCCAAAAGCAATCCAAAAGATTTCACACAGCCACTTGCATCTCTGGCCACGCCCTAGAGTCCTGACACCACTGAATTATGGAGTTAGGCGACCCTGCAAGCACTGACCTGCTCCCGGTCATGTGACATGATGGATGACCCTTTTGTTGTAGCCACTCTCCGTTCGATATTCCGTTGCTAAATGGAACATGAGAGCATGGGTTTTCAGATGGCTAACTATGAATCAGAGGTGCACAGAGAGGGTAGAACACCCCAGACAGAGAGAACAGCATGCATATAGGCACAGGTAATACATTTTTGGATGAAAGAATCCTAACCTGGAAGCATGATTAGCATCCTCACAGTTTAGGTAAATTGTCTAGACATGGGGGAAAGGCCTGTGTGACAAGTAGTGAACATTTGTTTACAAAAGGCTGTGAGGAATGACAGATGAGGAAGGGTGGAGCTGCATAGCAGTTGGTCCCAGTGGTTGAGACTAATTGACTGGATAGTTCTACACACGAGTGCAATGTCACACAGCATTCCACAAAAGAAAATTACTGTGTGTCCATCAAACATATGTATTAATATACGTTTTAAGAAATAGTAGAAGAAAAGTTTAGCAGTCTGGAGTGTTACCCATCTGGCAAGATCAGATGTAACGTGTTTGTCACTTAATTCCCAGCCCTGCACCCTGAACAGCCATCCACTTCTCTTCCCGAGGCCAGGAACTGGGAAAAGTCCTGCCTCTTCTAAGCCTCAGGCCACAGTGGTCCAGGCACCTACCACACTGATGAGCTGGGACAGTAAGAGCTCCAGGCGGATGGAGATGAGCTGAGAGGTGCTGGTGGCTGGGCGGATCAGGTTGTTGTAGCGGGTTTTGTTCAGGAGGTCATCCATCAGCTTCTCCTCTGCGTTAGCCAGGCGGCAGTCCCCTGGGGAATCGCACAGTCAGACCTGCTGGGCCCTTGTCCGGAGAAACCCCACTGTGGCTGTGGCAGTGAAGAGGTGGGCTGTGAGTGCGAGAGCCCTGGGGCTGTGCTTGCGGGGGTGGGGGTTGGGGGAGAGGTGGAGCGGGGATGGGGGTGTATAGGGTGTGAGGCACTGGGGGTGAGGCTATGCGGGGGTGGGGCTGTGTAGGGTGTAAGGCATTGGGCGTGAGGCTGTGCGGAGGTGAGACTGTGCGGGGATGGGGAATGCCAACAGGCTTGCCTCTGTCACTCTTTTCTTTTGGGTAGACCTCTTCCTCGTGCTCTTCCTGGCAGCAAATGCTGTTCCAATGCTGCAACATCCTGTTCGAACCTTGGGCATCTGTTCTTCCCTCCTCCTGCCCCACCCCCAACGTACCCCGGCCACTGAGACCTGTCTGTTCCACTTCCCAACTCCTCTAGTTTGTCCTCCCGTTTCCACCCTTTAGCTAAGCCTTCCTTTACCTCTCCTGCCCTGGACTATCCATTCCCACCCGCCCCAGCTACTCCTACAGAGCCAGGTAATCTTCCCGGAGCACTCTGTGGGAAGCCCCGCCCGCCTACAGCCTCTCTGAGATCAGAGTTTCACTAGTAATGCTTTGACTTGGCAGTCCAGACCTTTTACCCCTTAACAATGGCTTCTCTTTCAAACCTTATATATCTCTCTTACTTTTCCCCTCGACTGACCCCAGACTCTTCTCTGGCCACACACTGCTCGCCTCTTTCCCATCTCACTTCCTGGTTTGAGCGTACTCTTTCTTTCACCAGGATTGTTCCCAGCCCACCAGCTGACCAATGTCTGAGTGGCGTCTGTGCCCGGTGCTGTGCTGTGTGCTGAGGACAACAGCAACCCCCAGGAGCAGTTCCTGGCCCATGGGGGAGGCACATGGGCACCTCCATCAGGGCCTGAAATGTGGGCTCCTAAATAGAACTGGATGTGTGGTAGTGTTTTCCTAGAGGGGGAAAAAAAAGCCGGACAGTGGTGGCACACGTCTTTAATCCCAGCGCTTGGGAGGCAGAGGCAGGCAGATTTCTGAGTTCGAGGCCAGCCTGGTCTACAGAGTGAGTTCCAGGACAGCCAGGGATACACAGAGAAACCCTGTCTCGAAAAACAACAACAAAAAGCCAAACCGAGGGTGGGGAGCTGAAGAAGATGGATGCCAGTAAACTGCCTGCCATGCAGGCAGGAGGGTCTGAGCTTGGATCCCTAAAACACCCACGAAAACCTTTGTAGCTTGTGGGGAGGTGGGCAGAGATAAGCATATCCCTGAATGTTACCGGCGGGCCAGCCTAGCCCACATTAGTAAGCTTAGGGTACACTGAGAGAGCCTACCTGAAAAAATAAAGAGTGCTCAAGGAAAAACACCTATATGCACTTGCTACACTACACACATGCACACATAACACACACACAAATAAAATAACGAGAAAAGGAATCAGGGTTATTCTAGGAGAGGCTTTCTTGGATGCAGACTTTGACCTACAGAACCCAAGGTCTTTGAGACATCAAATGGAGTAGTCCAGCTGGCAGCTGGTTTCTGGTAAGACAGAGCTCTTGGCTCTAAGCCACATGGAGGACCAGCTCCAGCACAGGATCTTGCAGGGAGCCCCAGACAGCCATCATCCCTCCGAGCACTCACAGCCCAAGATCTGTCCCTCCTGCGCATCCAAGACTCCTTGCCAAGTGGTATCTGGGTCTTTGTTTCATCTGTCTTGTGTTGGGAATGATGTAAAGGTGAAGTTTAAAGACTGGACTGTGTACTGTGATGTCATTGAGGAGACTGTGGAGAATAGAGAATGGGACATGAAGAGGAGACTCGAAGGACGAGCAAGGGCACAAGATCTGCATGCCCAGGAGCAGGAAAAGGGATGAGGCTGGTCAGAAGAAACACTGTCAGGGAAGGAGAGCAGGTAGCAGGCTAAAAGAGGAGAAAACTAGACAGGCCAGGGTAGGGATGCTGGCGAGCGGCTGACATCTTACCAAGCCCACGAGTCTGGTCATAGCTTTCCTAAAGAGCCTCCACATCTCACCAAACTCCCTCCTCTGTGGACGGAGCCGAATACTTTAGACTATGAATCACACCAATCTAGCAAAGGTGAAGCAGACTTCAGGGTGGGAGCTGGGCTGGGCTGGCCACGTGTCCATGGTGAGCAGCCGCTGCCCTGCCTACTCCGTGCACTTTCCAACTGGCTGCCTATCTAGAACAGATGCAATATTTAGTGCCTTGAGAAAGATGCCCCAGGCACACCTGCTGCCCGCTGCCCCTCCCCCGCGCTGGGTTGGGGGTAGGGTGGGAGGGTTGGGGGTAGGGTGGGAGGGTTGGGGGTAGGGTGGGAGGGTTGGGGGTAGGGTGGGAGGGAGGGCTGTCCAGCAGATGCATGGACTAGACTCTGAGCTTGGCTCCTCACACCTTGAATTCCCTCTCCACAGACCACCAGCTTAAATACCCTCGAGGCCTATCTGTAGCCAAAGGATAAATTTAGGTTCCTCTCACAATATTTGTTTATTCGAGCTGACCTCTCAGTTCATAGAGATGAATCTAGCTTGTCAAAGATCTATCTGGCAGTCTGTAGCAGCACCGGGGTAAGCTCTGCAGCACCCAGCCTCCAGTCCTATAGTTACAGGGGAGGCTGGCTCTATCTCTGCTGCCCCAGGAGGCTAGTCTGGCTGGACTACAGGTTCTAGGCTGTTCAGCGGGTAGGAGGGGGGCTTTGACCTTGAGCTCTGAGCCCACCTAGGGTACGAAGCTTTGTCACCTTCAGCTTGTCTTCTTTAATATTTATCTGACCTAAGGGACTCTCCCCACCTCACAGACCAAATATGGACTCCAGAATTCCCCAAGACCAGTGGTTCTCAACCTTTGGGTCATAACTCCTTAAAGGGTCACATATTCGACATCCTACATATTAGATATTTACATTCTAATTCATAATGATAGCAAAATTACAGTTATGAAGTAGCAATGAAGTAATTTTATGGCTGGGGGTCACCACAACATGGGGAATTGTATTAAAAGGTCACAGCATTAGGAAAGTTGAGAACAACTGCCCTAGACCATTAGGTTCTAGCAAGTCAGACAAAGTCAGGTCCAGGGGTTTCTTTAAGACAGAAGCCCTCCCTGCCCCCTGTACTTGTTTAATACCCCTGCTAACTTGCCTCTGAAGAGAACTTGCCCTGCTGGGGCTATCACTTGTGCCTGGGCTTGTTAGCATGTCTGTGGATGGGGCGGAGATGTGAAATGAACAGCAGGGCTGTTTGGCTGAAATGCACCCCCTCTTTTCACCTCCAAAGAGCACATGTAGGCTCTGCCATCTACTCCTAATGTTTTCCAGAGCCTGTCAGATCCAAAAGACAAGTAACAGATCAGAATGTTCACCCGAGGGCTTTCACTGACTCAAACTTTTACACAGTTAAGCAGAGAAGCCACCACTAGAGGTCATCATGATACAACGTTGCTGAGGAAACCCAGCGCCCCATTGGACCCTGCACAAGGTCTTGTCTTTGGAGATTTTCCTTGGCAACAGTGTTCCCTTGAAGAAAGAGTGAAAGGTTAAGAGTCTGATAGGAGACCATAGTGGAATTGTGAGTGTTTGTGTGCATGTCCAGTCTGAGAAAGCATATCCAATCTAGAAATGGTGAGCTATTTTATTGTCTGGGGATGCAATGGTTAACAGAATCTCATTGGCAAGTGTGTATCTGAAGGGCAGGTCTTATCAGGTGAGGGCGTGTGCTTAGTGGAGGAAGTGCCTGTGAGATGCAGATGTGTGCTCATTGTGAGATGCAGATGTGTGTTCATTAAAGAGTAGCTGTGAGCATCTTAGAAACTCAGAACGCTTAGAAGGAACTCACCAAACGCTAGCAGTGCTTCTCCAATCACAGGTTGGAATCACCTGGCTATATAAAGGCAGACCCCCAGGTTCCATTTCTAGAGGTTCAGATTCCCTGAGGCTAGGCTGGGGTTCAGAAGTCTGTAGAGGAAAGTGCAGACAGCCTAGTGGAACCATACGTCGGAGATTTTGCAAGAGTTTGCCAGATGACAGGCATGGCAGATTGTTGCCATGGATCAGACAGGGAGATTGAGAGATGGTAATGGAATAGGGTCACCCAGCAGTGACCCAAAGTCATAGCGCATACTGTGCCAACATAACTTTGATTAGAAAAGGGGACCTTGAATGTCCCACCACTTCCAATTCTAGCACTTTCTGGAGGTGGTCTTTATGGGAGGAGAATGAAGTCTTGGTTCTCTGGGTCCATTGGAGCTCAGAGGACAAGCTGGTGTGCACACAACTTGGGGTGGTTGGGGGATAGAAGCTACGAAGGACCTTGGAATTTAGGGGGGAGCAGCTGAGCCTGGAAGAAACCCCCATGTCTGAATGAACCTGGGGAAGAGAGCTGAGTGAGTCTCTTCAGTGTCAATAGTAAATGTGTGAGATGCAGACCCCAGTTCATCAACCTGCCCTCAGCTAAGCAGGGTTAGGGGGACCAGCCATGGCAGTGCCCGCCATATATGTGATATCTGGAAGACCCGCCCCCAAAGTGCAAAAATACTTCCCACGTATGGGATGGTAGTGTCGCGGTGACCTCTCTCTCTTTCCAAACAGCAGGTTTCCTCATACGCAAGTCCATCACTTCACTAGAGACAAAAAGAGCCTCTGAGGACCCTTTGGGGACCTCTTAGCTCCAGGACTAAGCCAGACTGCCCAGTTTGAAGACACTCGTTGCCACTGATGGTGACCTGGCAGCATGGAAGAAGGTAGCAGGGACCCCAAACCTCACAGGCCACCCACCCAAGCCAGCCTGCATCCCCATAGGGCTTGCCCCGCCCACTCCCCAGCTGGTCCGGCCACTCCTCCCACACTGCGACCCTTGTCCCTCCCACCGTCTCTAAAAAGAACTCACCACGCTGAAGCAGAACGAACAGAGAGACGAGGAGCAGGGGTGTACCCCTCATGGCCGGGCGGGTGGCTGCCGGTCACCCCACGCTGGAACCGCGAGTGAGCGTCTGTCCCAGTTGGCCGTCTCTCTGTGCTCGGCGGCACTAGGACCCGATGGAGCCCGTGCTCCCCACCTGGAAAGCTGCAGTGGGTCCGGCCCACTCAGAGGACTGAACCGGAGTTTGGGGTAGACCCGGAGCAGGGTGTGTCTAGGGGGAACCTGTGGCTATGGATGATGGTCCCGAGACTTTCCCACACTCAGGAGCCGGGTAGTGCGTGGCATTCGGGAGGGTGGACTAGCTCTTGACTCATTCGTCTTGGGGACTGGGGAAGGGGTGGAGTTACAGGGTAAGGGAGGGTCTGAGAGGGCAGGCTGCGTCCCCCTCACCCATCTTAGCCTGGCTTACCCCAGGCAGCTTAAGTGGCTGAGAGGAGCAAACTGCAACCTCCCCACTCCTAGGTGGCCCGCGCTAAGTTTCAGTCAGAATCTAGAGTTAGAGGACAACTCAAAACAGGTAGGTGTCAGTGCCAGAAGGGGACCCCAAGCTCCAGTCAAGAGAGTCTCTCAGGTGGGGAGGCTGGTTGTCCCAGTCCTGCACCTGGGACAACCAAGAGGCACCCAGCAGCTTCAGGGGTCAAAGTGAACAGAGCTTGGCCCAGAGAAGGGACGACTTCTGGTCCTAACCAAAAAAAAAAAAAAAAGACAGGCCCAGTTGCTTTCCCCAGTGTCTTCTTGCTATAATCCGACATGTTGGCACAGGGGTTTAAAAACAAAAGCAAACCAACAAGCACAAAAGTCAATGATGAACTAACTGCCTTAGGAATGGTTCCTAGGTTAGGTCTGAGGACATCCTCTGCTCTATAAACTATGGCAATAACAGTTCAGATTCATAAAGTGAACCCACAGATATAAGGACTGAAAATAAGTTCATTATCTCCCTGAACCCAAACCAGGAAAGAGAGGTAGAAAGCTTGTGACTGTGGGGCTCTGGAAGCTAATGGCAATGGTAGGTCCTTTCACATAAAGGGAACTAACAGACACTTGCTTAAAGCCAGAGAGCACCCCAGTCCTTGACAGGATGATGGGGGTTGGGGTAGGAAGAGCTTGCTTGCTGATAGTTGTTTGCAGTCCTGGCTGTCTAAGGTATGCTGTATCATGTCTGAAGGGTCACAGGATCAGGGGTAAGTAGAGGCAGGGAGAGAGAGAACAAATTGAGGATTCTGGAGAAAGAAAAAGGACCAGAGGTGAGGGGAAGGAGACAAAAGAGAGTAACTGGGAGAGTGTGGTCAATGATCAAAGCATTTTATATACATATGCATGACAATCTCAGTGAACATTTTTTTTTTTTTGAGACAAAGTCTCACTATGTAGCCCTGGCTGCCCTGGAACTTGCTATGTAGGCTAGGATAGCCTCAAACTCACAGTGTTCTACCTGCCTCTATCTCCTAAGTGCTGGGATTAAAGGCATGTGCCACTATACCCAGCTCAAACCTATTTTTTAAATTATATATATATATATATAACATTTAAAAGACACAAAATATAAACTTTCTTAAAAAGTTGAAGCCTTTTAGTCAGGAAACATACTGTCGTATGATTTATTTATTTATTTTTTTTTTTGGTTTTTCGAGACAGGGTTTCTCTGTATAGCCCTGGTTGTCCTGGAACTCACTCTGTAGACCAGGCTGGCCTCGAACTCAGAAATCTGCCTGCCTCTGCCTCCCAAGTGCTGGGATTAAAGGCGTGCACCACCACCGCCCGGCTTAGGATTTCTTACACATGTGATTCAGTAGCTGATTTTCATTTGTTAGTCAAAAAAAAAAAAAAACTTGTAATTTTTTTAATGACACGACGAAATAAGTTCTTTGTATGGTACTTATAGTTTTCCTATAATCTCAGATTTAAAACAGTAAAATGTGCCTACAAACCATGAGCTGCAAATAAATTAAGCAATCAGACAGACAATAAAATAAAAACCAGTGAATTCATTCCAGACAAGATATTTCTTCAGGAACCTGAAAAGGAGTCAACGCTCCCATGAGGTACATGCAGACATGCGTGTGCAGTTACACACACATGCTACCATGCACCAACATGGAAGCCAGAGGAGGCATTCAAGTCCTGCTCTATAAACTCTCTACTGTATTCCTTTGAGTCAGGGTCTCAAACTGTTCCTGGAGCTGGCTGGTGGCCAGCAAGCTCCACAGAGCTGTGGTTACAGGATCATGTGACCACACCCAGATGTTAACATGGGTGCTGAAGACTCAAACTCAGGTCCTCAAGCTTCTGCAGCAAGCGCTCATACTGGGTCATCTCGTCAGACACAGATTTTCTATCCAGTTACCTTCTAGGCCAGCGGTTCTCAACCTTCCTAACACTTCAACCATTTAATTCAGTTCCTCATGGTAACCCCGATCATAAAACTATTTTTGTTGCTACTTCATACCTGTGTTTTCTGATGATCTTAGGTGAGTCCTGTGAAAGGGGCACTCGACCCCTAAGGAGCCGTGACTCACAAGTCAAGAACAACTGTTTTAGGGGGTAACATAACCTTGGCATTGAGCTGGAACAAGAACATATTAGAAAAGTACACCATAGACCAGTCAGCCTGATGGGTCTCTAACCCAGGGGACTGTGTGATCTCCTGATTCAGATAACTGATCTCCTGTGTGATCTTGAAGAAGCGATTTCCTTCTCTCTGCCCTTCCTTTCTTCATATTTAAAAAGAGGAACTAGCTTCCTCAGGAGGCCTTCTAAGGAAGAGAGGAAATAAGTCATGGAAAGTACCTTAATGCTGCCTAATAGGCCCGGAACACATAAAACTTAATAAATGTTAGCTGTTATTGTCTATTATGAACACAGATTCTAAAATTCTAAATAAAATAAAACCAAGTCAAGCACAGCAGTGCACACAGGAAAAATAATATATCATCGAAATGTGGGCTTTCTCCCAAGAACACAAGGACCAATCCAGTCAGGTAACTTATTAATGTAATATGCAACCTTCGCAAATTAAATATGCACCCGACACAACCCTTAGCACACCGCATCCTTAACCCAATAAGCCTGCAGAATGGTAAAGGGGGAAACTGTATGAGCATTTTCCATCCGAGGCAGCCGCAGGCAGGCTACTTCCATCCATCACTGCTTTTATTTAGGCCTGCACTGGAGATCTTAGGAAATGTGTAGAGTTAAACTAAGTGAAATTGCCATTTTTTTTTAGGTCACAAGTTGCCCAAATCAGCAATTTATATGATCCAACCTATAATAGAAGGAGATAAGGTGATAAATTTTAAAAATCGGAGAGGAAAAACTACCCATGTTTGCAGACAATATGATTGCACTGTAGAAGAGAGAAATCATCAAATACATAAATTATTAGGACTAGTGAGAGAGTTAGCAAGCTTGTTGTATTGAAGATCAAATTAAAAACGATTTGCATCCCACAGGGGCTGGAGAGACAGCTTAGTTGTTAAGAGGACTCGCTTCGTTTGCAAAGACCAGAGTTCAATTCTCAGCATCCACACCAGGCAGCTCACCACTGCTTGTAACTCCAGCTCCAGAGGATCAAACAGCCGATTCCAAGATCACACACATGTGCATATCCACATAGCCAGACACAAGTAAATAATAAAATAATCTTTAAAAAATGATTACTAGCCGGGCGGTGGTGGCACATGCCTTTAATCTCAGCACTTGGGAGGCAGAGGCAGGCGGATTTCTGAGTTCGAGGCCAGCCTGGTCTACAGAGTGAGTTCCAGGACAGCCAGGGCTACACAGAGAAACCCTGTCTCAAAAAACAAAAAACAAAACAAAAAAATGATTACTATTCCTGTGCACTTCTAATAACATTTGAGAACATAGTAGAGGGTTGAGAGGCACAGCTCTCTTGGTAGAGCACTTGCTAACACGCATAAGGTGCTGGGCTAGATCCCCAGTGACGCACAAACCTGGCTTGAGGGTGCACAACTGTAATGCTAGCACTGGGGAGGGGAAGGCAGGAGGATCAGAAGTCAGAGGTCATCCTTGTGTGTATGGGAAGTTTGAAGGCAGCTTGGGATACATGAGGCTCTGTCTCCAAAGCGAAACAAAAAGACTAGAAAATGTGACAGAAATGTGACAGAAAATAAACTGGTTCTATTTATAATAACAGTCAAAGCCTAAGAATACACTTAGGAGAAATAAGCCACTCCTTTCACAGACAATATCCTTATGGTCAGAATGTGCTCTCCAAATTCACAAACTGAAGCTTAATCACCAGAGTGAAGATTAAGACCTGAGCCGCCTGGAGAGGAAGAGGCCATGAAGGCAGACGAGCACTTTATAAAGGTGGAACGATTCTGTCCATACCACCATGTGACCCTCCCCCCCAGACGCCACATTCTGGGTACAGTCTTTGAAGCAGGGATTTCCCCTCACCTGATACCAAGCTTGGTAAGACTTTGATCTTGTAGATCTGGAGAACTTTGAGTTCTCCAGAGCTTTGGGAAAATCAATTCTTGTTATAAATTATCCAGTCTTGGGTATTTTGTTACAGTGGCATTAAAGAATTAAGGCAAACATAAAAATCATACAGAGACTGACCAATGGAAATCTATACCATATACATGCTGAATAAAAAGATTCCATGTTACTATTGATCGCTTCTCAGCAAATTAATCTACAATGTCAATGGAATTTCTACATGACTCCCCATGGGACTTCTCATGACGCATGACAGACTAATCATGAAATCCATGAGAAATAAAAAAAAGGGCTGGGGCACAAACAAAATTACACAAACACCAGGCAAGGCAGGGACGTTGCACATCACAGGCTGCCCGTCCCTAAGGTTAGGGTGCCAGCGTGGGTAACTCTTGGTGAGGGAACCCTTCTGGCTCAGGACGGTTACTTGGATCCTCATGTGATGGAAAGTAGGACAAAGAACAAACAGACTCTTCTCCATCCCTTCTCGTGAGGGCTCTAACCCCACCACAAGGGCTCCACTCTGTAAGCCAGCCACCAATAGAGGTTTCCCTTATACCGTTACTTTGGGGCTGTGGACTTAACATATGAACTTTGTCCTTACAAAATAGTAAGCAACCTCTATTTATTTATTTATTCATCTATCTATCTATCCATCCATCCATCCATCCACCCATCTACCCATCTACCAATCCATCCATCCATCCATCCATCCATCCATCCATCCATCCATCCAATTTATAGAAAGGGTCTCACGTCTCTGAGGTGGACCTAGAACACTATGTAACTGAGAAAGAGGAGTTTCTGATCCTCTTGCCTCTACATCCCAAGAACCGGATTACATCATGCCCAGTTGCCATGTTAGGGAAAAAGCCCAGGTGTGGTGGTTTGAATAGATATAGACTCATATATATATAAATGTTTGGCCATAGGGAGTGATGCTATTAGGGAATGTGGCCTTGTTGGAGGAGGTGTGGCCTTGTTGGAGGAGGTGTGGCTTTGCTGGAGGAAGTGTGGTCACTGTGGAGGTGAGCTTTGAGGTCTCCTATGCTGGAGAAGCTCTGCCCAGTGTGGCACACAGAGCCTCTTCTGCTACCTGTGGATCAAAATGTAGAAGTCTCAGCTCCTTCCCCAGCGCCATGTCTGCCTGCATGCCACCATGTTTCCCACCATGACAATAATGAATTAAAACTCTGAAACTGTAAGCCAGCACCAATGAAATGTTTGCCTTTATAAGAGTTACCTTGGTCATGGTGTCTCTTCACAGAAATAAAACCCTAACTAAGACACCAGGGCTACAGGCAAGTTAGGCAAGCACTCTACCAACCTGGCTAATTCCTAGCCTCTGAAAGAAATTTCTTCAAAAAAAACCAAAAGGACACACTCAAAAGAAAAATGATGTTAGATTCCACGTGTTTTAAACCTTGACGTCACTATTTAAACTTCTGCTTGATCAAAAATGCCCACAAAGCTTAGAGAGAAGCCATAGAATAGGAAAAGAAGTTGGTAATAAATACACCCAACAAAGGGGGCATGTCCAGAGTGTTTCAGAGATTGCTATAGACATTAATATCTTAAACAGTCAAACAGCCATGAATGGGACATGCAGGTTCACCGGATGGAGCATTGACAGCTGCCTGTGAGTCCAGAAAGAGTGGTCCTTGGCAGGAAGGAGGGAAGTAAAAGCAAAGGCAGTGAAACAAAGTTTCTTTCTATTCAGAAAGCCACACTGCCGAGTGTGCTGCTGAGTCTCCGGAGCTGTGGACGGGTTCAGGAAGGGCTGCTGCTTCGTAGAAAACTTGGCATTGGATTGAAGCCACCCTTGCTCTGTGCTCACTCTCACCCCAGGCTTCCACATCCTCACACAGCATGCTCCTTGTCACGTTTGTGTATCAGTGACCAACTGGAAGTGACATTGGTGGCCATTATCAGGCACTGGGATATCCATACAGTGGAGAGCAGTAGATTTCCTCCTTGAGGAGGAGCTGACAACCCCCCACCCATCTACCAAATCTCAACAGCCTGTTTCTGTGCATCCCAGAGATGTGAAGAATGTTTTCTCTCCTTTTTAGCTGGACAAACAAAACAGCAACAACAAAGACTATATAACAGAGGCCATTATGTGTCAGGGGCAGACTTGCTTACACAGTGAAGGCCTAAAGTCAGCCTGCTAACACAGTCGTGGTCTCTGTGGAAAAACACTGAAACAGATAGCTATAAGATATTGTAAACAGGCAGCTTTGGTGGAAATTTACCAGCCTGGATGAGAACTCATAGTCATAGACCTTGTAGATAGGTAGCCTTGGTGGATAGTACCAGCTTAGATAAGAAACGAGTGAATCACAGACAGTCATAGTGTGTGAGTCACCATCCTTTACACCTGTGTTGTGCCCCATCTCCGTCTCTATGTATTTCCCTGAGAAGACTGTTCAAGGAGAAATCTAAGCCTAGGTGGTAGGCTGTCAAGTGTATCTCTTTGTTCTTGTTTTAATCTTTGTTTCTGTTTTTATTCCTGTTCTTGTTTGTGTTCCTGTTTTGTGGGGAGTACAAAAGGGAGCTATGCAGTTGAAAATATAACATTTGGTTCTTTACCAGATGACTCCTTGTCTTTCATTCTCTCGCCCTCAGCCCTCCGCCGATCCAAGGAACTCAGTCAGCTATGCTGGCGTAGCTGACAATAGTGGCCTGTTCCCTGAACCTTCACTCAGCCGATACCCTACTTTGGAAGATATCTGTACTTCCCCTGCAGACACCTATGTTCTTGTGTCATCCCCTTCCCCACGTCCTGCCTTTTTGTGTTTATAACTCCTGTGTGAAAAAGTTAAAATGGTGGTTTGATCAGGCTATAGACAAGCCATCTTTCTTTGCGTCTGCCTGTTCCACCATTCTCTCTTTCAGGTGATCTCCCCGGACCCTGTTCACTGCCCTGCTGGACAGGGCAATTATGGTCTGTCAAAACTTTAGTATTTATGTGCTAGCTTTCCACACAAGGGTTTGCTGACTCTTAATTTAGAGTCACAGGTGAAATACAAGTCAGTCTTTCTAAGACACAGGAAAGAGATGGCTCAGTTGGAGAAGTCCTTGCCACACAAGCAGGAGAACCAAGTTAGATTCCCAAAGCTCATGTAAAAAGCCAAGCATGGCAGCGTGTCTTTTTCTTCTGGTCCTCGAGTACTAAGTGCCAGGCCTGATGTTCGACATCATCTGGGGCTGCAGAAGGTGACAGTGGCCATGGCAATGATGTTTGAGCAGATGACAGCAACCGTGGACATGCTGCTCAAGGGTATCGACAGGTTCAATCCTGAGAACTCGGCTACCCTGGAGCGGCATGTGGAGGCTTGGGCAGAGGACAATGCCTGTGATCTGTAGGCTAACCTGGGCCATCCTGAAACTGTACCAGTTCAACCCAGTCTTCTTCCAGACCACAGTCTCTGCCCAGACCAACCTGCCCCATACCGACGCTACTCTGTGCAAATGTATATTGACCAGGTTCAAGAGAAGGCGCCCATCCAACAGATCTTGTATCAGGAACTTGCTGGAGACCAGCACTCTAGTAAGCCTTGGATGAGAACATGGACTCATGAACACATGTTTTAAAAACCAGGAAAAAGCCTAAAAGATGTACCAATTTCATTATTATATGTATGGACATGCATGTAGAAGCTGACATGTTAAAACATCCTTAAAGATACCCATGTAAGGAGCAGGCCAATACAATTGCTGTATATTCACCAGGAAGTGGGGTGAGCCTAGGCAGAAGTTCTATTTCTATTTGAAATGCTTTGCTCTATAAAACGAGACCCGAGGCAAACGTGTAAATGCTGATAGACCGGATGGTGGGACTCATGTGTTGGTTATGTGGTTTCTACAGATTTATATGTATTTGAAATATTTTGTGAGAGTTTAAACACTTTTCTGAAAAAGTTCCTTGTGTAACGGTGCCCAGGAGACGAATTGGCTCTCTCCTTCTTAGCCTTGTGCCTGGTGCCTGGCTGGCCTGGCCTGACCCCAGCTGTAGGCTGTGCAGTTTTCCATAGCCAAACAGAAAGGTTGATGTCCTGGCCTAGGGCTCTGCTGTTTTGCAGTTGCCTGAGTGTGGGAGGAGCCAGCAGCTTGCCAGCTGAGGCCCTGGCTGCAGGGGTGTTGACTGAGGACATAGGCTGGCAGCTAGCCAGTCTAGGGTCTGCCACAGTGTAGAGCAAGAGGCAAGGGCCTGGTGTGTCAATCCATGCAGTAAAATGGTGGGTCTTGTGGTCTCCAAGAAGCCATCCAACTCTATTTTTCCCGGAGTCTGGGGCACTACAGCTTATGGCTCATGACCTGAGTTCTATCTTTAAACCGCAGCCACAGGGACTGAACAGAAGCTGGCCTAAAAATGCCTGCTTTTCACTTCCATTCCAAACTGCCCTTTGCTGCCTTCCTGTATGAGCTGATACCCTTGGAGAAGCTTCAGAGAGGAAGATTTGGCTAAAAGAGAAACATTTGAGGGGCTCATGAGACGGCGAGGAAGGGTAGCTTCCCTTGTCTGAAGGCTGCCATGGCTTTAGGCCTGGTAGATGTCACATCCAGTGGATTCCAGCTTGGTCTCACTCCCTGCCCTGTATCTGGCTGCTCCCTCCAGTTGCTTAATGTCATCTTTGGGGGGCTTTGTTCTCTGGGTATATTCTCACTCCCCAACCTCCTCTCCCTGTCGGTCATAAGAGAACAGCTTCTTCCACAAGATCCTGCTACCATAATATTCTGTCTAAGGACAGGCCTAAAGCCACAGGTCCAACAAACCTTGACCCAAAGTCTCTAAAAATGTAAGCCAGAGCAAATCTTTCTTCAAGATGTCTTTCTTGAATATTTATTAAAGCAGTGAAATATTTAATTAACACACTCCAGATGTGGGACTCTGTGGTGCTTTGAATAAAAATGGTCCCCTCAGGCCCATAGGGAGGGGCGCTATTAGGAGGTGTGGCCTTGCTGGAGTGGGTGTAATTTTGTTGGAGGAAGTGTGTGGGCTTTGAGGTCTCAGAAGTTCAACCTGGCCAGTGTGTCACAGTCACTTGCTGCTGCCTGCAGATCCAGATATAGAACTTGCAGCAATCTCTCCAGCACCATGTCTGCCTGGATACCTCCATGCTTGCCACTATGACAATAGCGGACTAAACCTCTAAACTGTAAGCCAGCCTCAATTAAATGTTAACTTTATAAGAGTTTGTACTGGCTGGTTTTGTGTGTCAACTTGTCACAAGCTGGAGTTATTACAGAGAAAGGAGCCTCCTTTAAGAAAACACCTCCTTAAGATCCAACTGTAAGGCATTTTCTCAATTAGTGATCAAGGGTGGGAGGGCCCATTGTGGGTGGTGCCATCCTTAGGCTGGTGGTCCTGGGTTCTATAAGAAAGCAAGCTGAGCAAGCCAGGGGAAGCAAGCCAGTAAGTAACATTACAGTAAGATTACAGTCCTAGTAACAATCTAGTAAGTCTATTGCCTCTTTATCAGCTCCTGCTTCCTGCCCTATGTGAGTTCCTGTCCTGACATCCTTTGGTGATGAACAGCAATGTGGAAATGTAAGCTGAATAAATCCTTTCCTTCCTAACTTGCTTCTTGGTCATGATGTTTGTGTAGAAATAGAAACCCTGACTAAGACAAATTGGTACCAGCATAGTGGGGTATTCCTGTGACAACCTGACCGTGTTTTGGGAAGAACTGTGAAAGGACTTTGGAACGTTGGGCTAGAAGAGCCATTGGGTGTTAAGAGCTCTGTGGGATGTTCTGTAGGAGCTCGGGAGATAATGTTGAGAACAGCGCAAACGACAGAGGCCTGGCTTGTGAAATTTCAGAGGGAAGATTAAAGACTTTTATCAAGGCCATTGTTGTTTTGATTGTGAAGACTGTGTGTTTTGGTTAGCTGGGGCTGAAGAATCAGCTGTGATTAACAAAACACCAGAACTACTAAAGCGAAACCTTTGCATTACTGGGATGATTGATGCCGGTTAGCTGGAGCTAAGAAATTAGCAGTGATGAAGAAGCGACCAGCATCACTGAGGTGAAATCTCCTGGGAAGTGTTTCCTGAGAGCACAGAGAAGCTGTGTCCCAGAGGCAGCCACAGTTGTACCTCATGTTGGCAGCCAGACCTGGTAATGTATAAGAGTCACCCAGGTGGTACTGGTTTTGAAACATGAAGGGGTAGCAGCTGAGGCTCGGCACTGTGAGAGGCCAGGAGAGGCCATCAGTGAAGGTGCAGCCTCAGCGGCAGTTGAAGGCCCAGGACTGAACAGGTCATGCAGAGAACTTGAGGCTTAACCCTATGAAAAGAGCCTATCAGAGGCTACTTGTGAAAGTGCAGTCCAGTTGCAGTAGACGACAGCAGTGTTTTGGAGATGTTTCTCTGTAGAATTACTCATGGTACTCACTTATTTGTGCATGTGTACTCTTAGGCATGCACGCGCGCACACACCCACACACCAACCACAGTGGACAGCTTCAGGAATCTGTTCTCTCCTTCCACCATGTGAGTCCTGGGGATTGGCCTCAGGTCACCAGGTTTGGCATCAAGCGTCTTCATTCACTAAACCATCTCCCTGGTCCTGAATTACTAACTCATTAAATGAGTTAAGCTTCTATTCAGATTTATTTTTGGATTGTATAAATCATTCACCTTTAAAAAAGAATTAAGTCTGACTGTGGCTCAGCTGAGATATGCTAAAGTCAGGGCAGGGTCCTTAATTTTTATTTTCTTATTTTTATTTTTTATTTTTTATTTTATGTTCTTTGGTGTTTTGCCTAGATGTACATCTGGGTGAGGGAATCAGATATTGGAATTACAGACAACTGTGAGCTGCCATATGGGTGCTGGGAATTGAACCTGGGTCCTCTAGAAGAACATTCAGTACTCTTAACCACTGAACTATCTCTCCAGACTTCCCAAAGTATTTTATTTTATGTGTATTAGTATTTTGACTGCATTATGTCTATGTACCATTGCATGCACAATGCCTGTGGAGGCCAGAAGTGACTGTCGTATCCCTGTGGGACTGGGGTTACAGTTAGTGGTGGGCAGCCATGTGGATGCTGGGAATGAACCTGGGTGCTTTGGAAGAGCAGCCAGTGAGTGCTCTTAACAGATGAGCCATCTCCTCAGCCTCGGGCCTTTGATTTTCATCTCTTAGTGTCGCCAAAATTTGGTTTGTGCTATCTGCCACTTAACAGAAGCCAGGACAAGAACTGACTATTAAAATCAAGCTTTATTCTGAGAGTGAGCAGTCTGAGGAGACAGTGGATTAGTATCTTTCAGGCCACTGCCAGACAGCACACTATACAGGGTGAAGCGGGAAAGGACAGGTGTGCCCTTGAGACTTTGGGTGCCTGTGACTCTCTCTCTCTTGTTACCATCTCTCTTCCCTCTGTGGATTATGGGCTCCGGCAGCTCTTGAAATACTGAGTCTAGTTCATTTCTGCTGGTGTCAACCTTGAACTTATCCCAGGGACCTTGGGACTGAGAGGAGAGTAACTCAAAACCACAAACCATCACTAGTGTGTACACGTTGAGCTAGTAATAACATGTCCCTTTCCATAATTAGCATACAAATGTGTCTTTGTAATGCAGACTATGAAAGTGTCCCTGTCTGTCATTGGTCACCTACTAAGGCAGGTGCAGAGGAATCTGCAGGGCACTGCCAGATGCTAGAGCCTGCATCACCAGTTCCCATTTTACAGACTGCAGGGAGAGGAGTGAAAGCCACCTCTGAATGACACGTCTCCTGGGTCTCTTCATAGTGATTCATAGCTGCCTCTGGCTGCTATTAGCTCCATAGCCCTGGTACCTTCCCTCTGCCCTCTCCATCATTTCCTCTATGTGTACCCCCCTTTCTCCTGCCCAGTTCAGCTCACAGAGATGCCTATCAGCATGTGAAGCATACAGATGCTGAACCGCAGGATCTCGGCATCGGCCGATGCACAGATGCTGAACCACAGGATCAGGGCATCGGCCAATGTTACCATGACTGGAGGCAGCTCTCTAACTGAGTCCCTAAGACATAGGTCAGGACATACTCAGGACCTCAGGAACGCAGCCTCCTAACATGAAGGACCCGAGACAACAGACAGTTGGTTCCCATCCCTGTGGCTGCCTCCCTCTGTGCATTTCTACAACCTACTACTATTGAGGTTGGTGCCAGCTGATTGCCTACTGCTAGCATGACACCATGCCCACCTGTAGAGAACACACTCTGTCACAATAGTAGGAATGACTTTCTTCCATGTGACCTCCCATCCGTAGGGAGCAGGTAAGGCTGTGAGGTGGACAGCCTGGAACTCACTCTATAGACCAGGCTGGTCTCAAAGTCAGAGATCTACCTGCCTCTCTGCCTCTCCAGTGCTAAGATTAAAGGTGTGCGCCACCACGACCAGACATAGTTACCATCTGTCAATTTGGGGAAGTTGTTTTCCCTTTTCTCATCTAGAGGGCTGCCTGATGCCATGGGTGAAGCATGTTCAAAGACTGGCCCTTGGCAGGTACTCGGAGGGATGGCAGCACAGGGCAGGAGCTGTTGCAGGGTAAAGTATAAGAACTCTGGCTTGAAGCCGGGCAGTGGTGGCGCACGCCTTTAATCCCAGCACTTGGGAGGCAGAGGCAGGTGGATTTCTGAGTTCGAGGCCAGCCTGGTCTACAGAGTGAGTTCCAGGACAGCCAGGGCTACACAGAGAAACCATGTCTTGAAAAAAAACAAAACAAACAAACAAACAAACAAAAAAAACTCTGGCTTAGCCAACTTAAATTCAAATCCCAGGGCAGCCACTTAGATAGATATGGAAGGTAGGTTTCCTGGTGTTTCTGAGCCTTGGTTTTTCCATCTAAAAAAAGAGGGTAATTATGTTTGGTAGTGGTGGTGCACACCTTTAATCCCAGCACTCAGGAGGTAGAGGCAGGTGGATCTCAGAGTTTGAGACCAGGCTGGTTTACAGAGTGAGTTCCAGGACAGCCACGGAGAAACTCTGTCTTGAAAAACCACACACACACACACACACACACACACACATACACACTCACTCATGGGTACAAGAGGATAATTGGCAGTGACTCAGTGGGTAATGTATCTGTTATGCAAGTGTAAGGATCTGAGTTCAGATCACCAGTACCCATCTAATATCAACATCTGGGTGCAGTGTCTCCCTGTATCCCCGCAGGAAAGGCATTGGTGCTTGCTGGCCAGCTAGTCAGGCTGATGGTGGAGCTTCCAGTTCAGTGAGAGACCCTGTCTCAAAAAGTAAGGTAGAGGGACAATGAGATGACTCAAGAGACAAAAAATGGCCAGAGAGTGGTGGTGCACACCTTTAATCCCAGCACTTGGGAGGCAGAGGCAGGCGGATTTCTGAGTTTGAGGCCAGCCTGGTCTACAGAGTGAGTTCCAGGACAGCCAGGGCTACACAGAGAAACCCTGTCTCGAAAAACCGAGAGAGAGAGAGAGAGAGAGAGAGAGAGAGAGAGAGAGAGAGAGAGAGAGAAATGTCTGTTGCTCTTCCTGACCATCTGAGTTTGCACCCCAGAACCCACACAGTGGAAAGAGAAAACAATTCCTGAAAGCTGCCCCTGACATGTGCCTACATACATACACACAGGCATCCAGAAAAATGGCGAGGAGGAAGCTGTCTTTCTTTTGTAAACACACACGCACATGCACAGGTAGGCTTAGATTATTCAAAACCTTACTTTAATAAGTGTATGTAAATACTTTAACCTCCCTTCTAGCCCACCATCCACCAGAGGTAATGGGAAGATTAACAGGGCAGAGGAGGATGTGGACCTGTTTAGAAATAGTTCTCTATAGCAAATCCAATCTGTGTTATTAGGCTATCAGCAGTTCAGTTCACCCGAATCAGCAACGGCAGTTCGATCTAGAAGAAATTCTGAGGCTCTGCCAATTGGCTGGAACACCACCAGAAGTTCTTTGGTGCATTTTTCTCCATGAAGTCATGACAAATGATGACCAGCAGAGTGACAAGGCGACCCAGTACTATACAGCGTCATCCACTGTTTCTGTTGGGTTATACTCTTTCCAAACATCATGTGTCCACTCATGCATCTGCTCTAGCAAAACACCACATGCCATTTTTCCAGGAAGCTTCCAGAAAAATGCCATGTCTGTTCTCAGCAAAACATCTTCCCACATGTCTACTTTAGCAAAAACATCCTCTCTTAAGACGGTTTCCAGAAAAACATCACATGATACAACTGAGTCTCCAAAGAAGTCAGAAATTTCCATTTCACACATATGCACATACAGACAGACACACTTGCAAGTCCATACACGCATGTATATACACATACATGCACACACACTTGCACATACACATACTGTAAGAGTAAAAATTATAACAACTTGGGAAAGACCGAAGGACGGCTTGCTGAGCTTGCTGAGAATAGCCATAATAAAAATTATCAAGCCCCACTAGGGACAAGGTGACCAGAAATGTAGAAACAACCAAAGACATATCTTGACCAGTCTAAACATGCCCAAGTGAGTAATGGGCCACCTGGTGTTTATCCTAGAAGGTCTGAGGCTTCATGGTCAAAAATAGTGGGCCATCCAACCTGTCAAAATGATTGCTTACGCAAAGTGCTAATGTTTGAAATATCCAATTATATGTAACCACGCCAGAATTTCCCACTTTTCCCTTCCCCCTTGCGCCTCCCCCTATAAAAGTTCTAAACTTCCTGGGGTCTTCATCGAAATTCTCTCCCCTGCGTGGGATGAGTTTCGATCCAAGGGCCCTTGTTAGTAAACTGCCTTTTGCTATTTTGCATCAAGTCAGTCTCTCATGTCTCCTTGGGTGCGCGCTGATCGGGACTTGAATTGGGGGTCCTCTTTTTGGGTCCTTACAATACATGCACACACATACACATGTGCACACACATCTTCTACATACTGGAGACCAGACATCATTTTTAAACTCTCTGCATATTCCTCTCACAGGCCTTCAAACTCAGCACCTCCAGAAATGGCATTCCTTCAGACATCTGCCAATCTCTCGATTGCTGTAGGACCTCCACCCCTGTGACGCGCGTGTGTAGTGTCTCGCCGGCAAGAACACACACACACACACACACACACACACACACCCCAGAATCCTTCCGTAGAAACACGTTTATTCCCAAAAACCAAAATGGTGGAAGAAGACCAAGAAGACGAAGAAAGGCACTGCTTTATACCCTAGAGCGGTGTAATCACCTCTGATTGGCTGCTTACTCGTAGCGCGCCAAACGCCGTGGGATGGGCTTTAACTTTGGCGGGCTTTACCATGGCACATGCGCAATTTATTTGTTTACTAGGAAGAATTATGGCTGACAGCGCCACCTAGCGATGGCAGACTTTGTCAGCACTCGCCGCGGCTCCCAACACACCCCCAGATGCACAGTTCCTTATGGAAGAAGAGAAAGGATTTGGCAAATGCATATGGGTAAGTGGAGATTGTGACTTCTCGTTCCATTAAGTTGTGAGGGAAGTCAGCCTTCGTTAGCAGGGTTAAATGTTCCATGTCTGCTCCCATAGTGCTGGAGTAGTTTTGATAAAATGTCATGAAGACCAAGAACGTTGCTTTACTCTAAAATGCTGAGTGACTAGGAAGGCTTAAATGGTACAGGGGTGAGGAGTGGTATATAAATCACACTCTGCTTCTTTCAATGACTATCTTTATTTGGAGACAAAAACCTCACTAGGTAGCCCCCAGGCTGGCCTCACAACCATAGAGATCCTTGTGTTTCTACCTCCCTGGCTGGGATTAAAGGTGTGTGCCACCACAGCCTACCCACAGTAACTACCTTTTCTTTCTTTCTTTCTTTCTTTCTTTCTTTCTTTCTTTCTTCCTTTTCTTTTCTTTTCTTTTCTTTTTATTTTCTTTTTCTTTTTTTGGTTTTTCGAGACAGGGTTTCTCTGTATAGCCCTGGCTGTCCTGGAACTCACTCTGTAGACCAGGCTGGCCTTGAACTCAGAAATCCGCCTGCCTCTGCCTCCCAAGTGCTGAGATTAAAGGCGTGCTCTACCACTGCCTTTTCTTTAAACCTGAACATCAGTGCCTCAGCTAAGCTGTGGGATGCAAATAACTTCTCTCAGAGAGAAGGAAAATAGGCAGGGGGAGGAGGGCAAAAGGAGGAGGAGGGAAAAGGGGGAGGATAGGAGGGCAGCAGAGAACAATTTTAGTTACTTCTGTGTGGTGTGACCAAAACATCCAGGAGCACAGCTCAGGTGTCACTGCCTGAGCCTTGATGAGAGAGAAAATCTCAGTGGTATGTGGAAGAGGAGCCACTTGCCTTCTGGCAGTTGGGAAGCAGAGAGATAGCAAGCCAGTGGGAACCAGGCACAACCCTCCAGGGCTCACCTACGTGGATCTCTGACCTCCATCTAGACTCCCCCTCCTCAACTTTCCACTGTAGTACTGGTCCCCAGTAGTGCAGCCATGTGGAGACTAAACACTCAGTTGGTGAGTCTGTGGGGGACAGGTCACATAAACCAGAACAAAATAAACACACAGATAGAATTCCAGTTCTCTCTAATGGTTGAGGAAACTGAGGGTGAGAGCCTAGCTAACCGGGAGTATCAGCTTTGGGGTACACACCCAACTGTCCTGGCCCCTGGCCACTGACTCCATTACTTTATCACAACAGTTGTGACAACTAAGTGCAGGTTTCAATTTATTTCCCTTCCAACTAATAGTTCTTAAGTGCTTCTTCTTGTGTGCCAGGGCAAGTCAAGATTGAATGAAGCTATCAATGCCCTCTTTAGACAGCCACGAGACTAGGGGAGGGGTATATAAAAGCCTTTCTTTGTGAGTCCTGTCCAGGGCCACTAAAAATCCCCCAAACAAAGTTTCACAGTATCCTGCCTTGGACCACCAGCATCGTTAATCTGGATGTAACACTCACTGTCTCCCATGGCTGTCTGTGTGGCCCTGGCTGGCCTTGAACTCACAGAGACCGGCCTGCCTCTGCCTTCTGAGGGCTGGGGTTAAAGGCAGTGTGCCATTGGCTACTTTTCTTTCTCTTATGTTACTTTGTGGAACTTTGTTACATCCACCTCAAGATGTAACAAAGCTATAAAGGAACAAGGGCTCTGAGGACAATTAATAGATACTGAATGGACTGGTGGTTCCTGGTTCTCAACTGATATACGATTCCAATGCCATCGGGAAACCCTGTGTTATAACAGCTCAGAATATGGTCCTTCCTACCAAACACTGTAGTGAGTGTGGCTTTCTCCAGGCCTTTGATGGCCCTCACCTCTGCCTCCCCAGCAAGACTACACAGTGGGCTGGGGACAGGTGTTATCATTTGACACTCCAATCAACGCAGCCTGCATTAAGAGACACATACCAGACTGTATCGTCACATTGACCGCAGGGTTACCACAGATACTCCAGAGCTATTTCTGCAGAAAACCAGCAGACTCCAAATGAATCTGGAGTCTGATGGAAACATTTGTCAGCTGTTCTGGGCTCTAGAGATTCTGCCCCTGAGGCCACAGCCTCCAGAGGAAGGGAGCTAGAGGAGGGCTTGGTCTCTGGCTAAGTAGCTGGATGCACCCAGGTCAGGTACCTTGTGTCCTAGCCTCTCTCTTCCCCCTTAAGAGGAGCAATGTGCCACTTGAAGACTGATTACAAGGCAGACTCTGACACCAGGGTGGGAGGCAGGTGTCTAAGTTCTAACAAGCTCCTGGGTCCTATCTAATAGAGGATCACAGAGTGGAAAGGAGTCAGAGGTGACAGGAAGGGACTGTGTCTGTGTTGTAGTGTCCTCTAAGAGAAGCCACACAACCTTTCTTCGCCTCTCTGTACCCTAGTCAGTTGTCTTTAGTAACCTTTCTCAACACTGCTGCCCACCGACAGTGCAAAGAAAACATCGGGACCCCTGTGCTCTTGTCTCTTAAGGGTTGGGCACCTAATAAGGACCGCAGACTACAGTTGGACAAGTTCTCTCTGACTCTCTCTCTCCCTTACTCCTGCTCCCTGCCCCTAATTTGTTTTGTTTTGTTTTTCTGCAGAAGAGACAGGTGCTTGCCACATGCCCCTGCCCTCACCAGCATGTCTTTGCCAACTTGACAGAACCTAGATTATCTGGGAAGAAGGAACCTCAGTTCTAGTGTTAGCTAGATCAGATTGGCCTGTGGCTCGGCCCAATATGGGTGGCGGAGCCCTGGGTAGGAAGGCCTGACATACACAAGTAGATTCTGAGCATGAGCCAGAGAGGGAGTCAGTAAGCAGAGTCCCCTACGCTTCCTGCCTCTAGATTCCTGCCTGGAATCCCCTCTGTGGTAGGACAGGTTGTAGGGTGCAATAAACCCATTCTTCCCCAAGTTGCCTTTTGCTCCTGGTGTTTATCACAGCAACAGAAAGCAAACTAGAACAGTCAGAGACTGCCTCAAAATATAATGTGGAGAACCATGCAGGAAAAAAAATCCACCAGCCTATAGCCTACAAGCACACGTGTGCACACACACACACATACACACACACAGAGAAAGAGAAAGAGAGGGGGGAGGGAGGGAGGGAGGGAGAGAGACAGACAGAGAGAGAGAGGGAGGGAGGAAGAGAGACAGAGAGAGAGAGAGAGAGAGAGAGACAGAGACAGAGACACAGAGTCAGAGACATGGAGAGGGAGTGGGAATGGGGCAGGGAACAGGGTATGACAAGATGGCTCAGCAGGTAAAGTCACTTTCTTTGTAGCCTGAACTTGATACCAAGGATCCTCATGGTGGAATGATAGACCCGAGTCCTATAGATTGCCTTCTGAACCTCCACTCACTAGTAGCATGGCATGCACATGTCACCCCACCACCACCACCACCACAAAATAATGTAAGAAAATGAAATTTTAAAAATGGGTAGAAAGTGGATAAATATGAAAAGGGGCAGGATTTAATTTTTCCCCAATTGAAACAGGATAAGAACTACATCTGAAAAATGATACTAAAAAGATAACAGACTAAAGAGGAAGGTCAGTGTTAGGGCCAGCCTGGGCTATAGAGCAAGGAGCCTGTCTCAAGGAACTAAAAACAACCAGACAAAAGGGTTTAGATAGAGTTTTATATTTACAAAACCACTGTCAAATTCCAGTCTAACAAGAAAATCAGACATTATAGAGGAAGGACTTGAAAATGTGACTGGAAATACTTTGTACATGAAAAGTATCACATACGATAGGCCCATAGCAAATTGGGAGAGTTCAATAGTATCAGCTTCAGGGTTTGTAGCAGCAGGAGTCAACAGGAAAAAGACATTGCTAAAACAGGGCACCCAGCATGGATGTGTGGTACAATGTAAGTATAAATGACCAATAAGAATATCAACCATTTGTAAATGTACTAGTAATTTTTTAAAATGCAACTAGACTCATAAGATACGTATTTTTATCTGCCAAGCTGGCAGAGACCAACAAGATACTGTAGGAAGGGCGTCTGGAGAGGAAAGGGTTTGAATTAGAGATGTTGTCCTTGCCAGGCAGTGGTGGTGCACACCTTTAATCCCAGCACTTGGGAGGCAGAGGCAGGCAGATTTCTGAGTTCGAGAGTTCGAGGCTAGCCTGGTCTACAGAGTGAGTTTCAGGACAGCCAGGGCTACACAGAGAAACCCTGTCTCGAAAAAAAACAAAACAAAACAAAAAAGATGTCGTCCTGCTCCTACTTTACTACTGTTCTGTGGGGCCAAAGCCCTGGAACCTTCTATCTGCTGACACCGGAGGTCTCATCTCTAAAGATGGTTCCTGTCGAGGTAAGGAGCAATGTGCCTCCACTGCAGGGGTACCAGACATGGAAACCTGGAACTGCCCAGATGTGGAACCTTGGGACTGCCCAGATGTGGAAACCTGGAACTGCCCAAAAGTGTAGCCACACATCCAGCCATTGCTCCTCCAGATCTCCCAAGGCTGCTTCAGTCTTCCAGTCAAGTTTGAGAACAACAGTAGCTGTGGTTACCACTGAAGAGCCCTAACCCAGTTTTCTCTAGGCTCTTAGAGCCTTCCGAGTGTGTAGGGAGGGAGAGAGTTCAATTTTCCAGGAGAGTAGAATGTGTCTCCTAAGACCGGGAGAGAGTGGTTGCTAGGATGTCACCTGTCCTCTTGGCATCTGGAAGGAATAGCAAACATTTCCTACTTCCACAGGGACATGCTTTGGTTTCTCTTATTTTATTTTATTTTTTTGATAATGCCTCATGAAGTTGCCCAGGCTAGCCCCAAGCTTGCTATATCCTACTTCAGCCTCCCCAGTGAGGGGACTGCGGGTATATACCTCCACACTTGGATGTGTGATACCTGTCCTGGACCCTAGAAACTCCCTGGCAGTCACATGGCCATAGGCCAGCACCTCCAGGCTCCCCGTGTAGTTTCTGGGCTTCTGCTCCCTATGGTCTGCCCCCAAGATCTTTGCCTCCTTGCCATTTTTATTGATCTACTATTTTGGCTTGGATTCTGCTTGCCATGAAGCCTTACCATTGTCCAATAGCCGCAGGCATAGGGTTGCATCCCTGTATTTACACAGGTGAGGTTTCTGTGCCTGCTTTCCTGCTCCTCACTGGGGAAGTCAGTGCTCCTTTTGCCTCCGCCATTTCTGATTCCCTCAGTTGCTACTCTGTCAGCTTCACTTTCCTGCTCAGGACTGCCTTGGTCCTGCCACCTCCAGACTCCCTCCTGCACACACTGCCTGACACAATGGACTTCCAGACACACAGATCTAAGCTCAGTGCTTCCCTGTGTGAACTCTTCAGCTGACCTTTAGAACCAGCTGGGTCAGCTCTGCTGCCCTTAGCATGATATTAGAGGCCTTTGGTGAACTGGCCCCTGCCTGTGCTTCTTTGTAGTTTCTCAGTGAGCCATACTACTAAGCAGCCTCCCAGCCTTGGCCCATGCTGGCCACTGAATGGGGTGCCCTTTCACTCCTTTTATTCCTGGATAGTTCAAAGCATTTGTTAGGGGGAGGAACCCTTATACTCCACTTTCATTGTTTCCTTGAATGTAGAGGGATATCTATTAATGAAACACTCCTAGAGTTCCATCTTACTATACAACACTTTCTTGGTCTTCAGCTTGTCTTGTCAAGAAAGCTTAAGTTGAGGTTGTTCTTCCACAATTAAAATGAGCATATTTCATCTTTTCTAAAAATTATGTTTACTTATTTTTCTCTCTGCACATGTATGTGTACACATGTGGATAGCAGTGTGTGGAGGTACAGGGACAATGTGCAGACATGTTCTTTCCTTCCACCATGTGGAGACTAAACTCAGGTCAGACTTCTTAGCAAATGCCTCTACCCACTGAGCCATGTCCCGGATCCTGTTTTATCCTTCTATAAAGCTGGAACACTGGTGTAGAAAGGTAAAGAGAAACTGGGAGTCTTTCTCCAACTTGGTCAGACTATAAAAAAGAAGAAAGAAAGAGAGGATGGATGGATGAATGAATGAATGAATGAATGAATGAATGAAAAGTCTATTTTCTTTTACAGTCTTGTTTTCTTTCTTTCTTCTTCTTCTTCTTTTTTTTTTTTTTTTTTTTTTTTGTTTTTTTCGAGACAGGGTTTCTCTGTGTAGTTCTGGCTGTCCTGGAACTCACTCTGTAGACCAGGCTGGCCTCGAACTCAGAAATCCGCCTGCCTCTGCCTCCCAAATGCTGGGATTAAAGGCGTGTGCCACCACCGCCCGGCTACAGTCTTGTTTTCTAATTTCTTTCCAAACCCAAGAACTCTAAGGCAGCAGAGTGTACAGATTTTACTGACGTGCTTTCTGTTGTACCTAACCTTGAAGAAGTACAAACCACTTGTGGAGTTTTTGTAGCTTATTTTTTTAATCCACAATTGTCTGAAGGAATCATTAACGCATGTGCCTCCCTCCTCTGTGACCTCACCCCGCCCCCACCCCACCAGGCACTGACTGCATCCCAGCCTGCTTTCATGGGTTTTGTAGAATAAGGGTAAAGATGGAGAACCAACAGGTGGCAGGGAGGCACAGTCCACTCTCTGGAACCAGCAGATAAATGAAGGTGTCTGGGGCACCCAGAGCTCCAAATACTTAATACTTATCAGTGTCTAAAGCAGCTGACACAAAGATGCACTTAGCTGCGCTGCTCCAGGGAGAAAATGAGGGTAATTGAAATTAACTTGGCTCCTGCCGTTTTCTCCCTCCTCTCCTAATCACCAGGAAATCTGCTGCTGGCTGAACAGGAGGGCCTCAGGGCCAATGCCCTAGGGAGTCCAGGGCTCAATTAAGCTCTGGAAAATTGGATTTCTGGCCCTGAGGCCAGGGGGCTGGGGTTGGCATTGAGGCATGAGCTGCCAAAAGGTATTAGGTCAAGAGCTGGCCAGATGGGTTCAGCAACTAATTCAATCTGGCTTCCCAGAAACAAGGCTTGGAAGGTTGGAGCCGTAAGCCTGAAGAGCCGTGACTCTGGTTCCTAGGGCACAGCCTTGTGGTATACTGGGCTCTCTTTGTGGCCCAGCTCAGGGAGCTCTGTGCCTGGCACCTGGCCTCTGTCACATTGACAATCTAGACAACCAGTGGCGAATAACATTAGTGCTAGGGAAATCTGTCTCCCGTGTGGGTGTCAGCTTGCCAGAGGAAGCTATGGGTGACCCTTCAGCACAGGCATTCATGTTTCTGCACTCACTCTATCATTGTCCATTAAGGAAAAAAAAAAAGTCAGGAAATGGGATGGGAGAGGCTGACAAAGAAAGACCGTGGGCACTGTGCGACCGAGTGCAGGACAGATCCTCAGAATGGCAACAGGGGACAGAGATATAAATAGCAGAGGGGAAGTGAGGAACACTAGTCAAAGTGGGGCAGAAAGAAAGACAGGCAGCTTAGGAAGAGAAGAGAGAGGAGAGAGCCCAAAGCGAAAGAGACAGGCAGGAAGGCAGAGAGACTCAGACTGGAGGTTAGGGCCCAGAAGGTGGGAGAATCCAGCCACACCTGGGAGCAAAAGGGTCACGTCTGTTGTTGGGGTAGCTGTAGGGAAGGCCATGGCCGGAAGACAGCAGAGCCACTACTTTTGAATGAGAAGTTTAGGACCTATCTGTGACTGGAGCCTCCTCACTCTGCCCCTGGGGCGCTGAGGATTGAACCCAGGGCTTCCTGCATGCTACACAAATGCTCTTCCTGACTCTGAAGCATTTTGGAAGACTCTTCCTGCCTCAAGTAAGAATAAACTTTTAAGCACCTACATTTCCTTATTCTTGAAGCTTACTCTTCACTTTGTCTCCCTGCCTCTCTTCATTGCTCTGTTTCCTGGGTACCGATTTTGACGTTGGAGACAGTCTTCCCAATTTGACAAACTCCCTGAGCCAGCCCTGTCCGGGGCCTTGTTAGAGCTGTGACGGACAGGTGTTGTCACGCTCGCATATTATCCCCATACTGATTGACATGCCAAGCCAAAGTTAGTCCAGGCTGGACCTTCATCCTTCCTCCCAGAGGAAGTGGGGAAACTGTTAGGTCTCAAACCCAAGACAAGGGCTGAGGTGCCTATTTACCATGTCAAAGTGGACTTAGATGCCAGGTGCTCCCAGCATCTCTCAGTCCTTGCCTATTACAGGGTATGGCTGGCATGCCCCACCTCCTACCCTAAACTTCTCCAGGGGCTGGGCTGCCCTTCCTTATATAATCTAGCCATTTGTTTAACTGGTCTTTTTTTCTACCCTCCTGGCCTCTTGGTCTCCTAGTCTTCCAGTCTTCTGGCTCTCCCTCTCTCCTCTGTCTCCCCACATGGCTCAAGGTCACAGTTGCTCTGCACTCTTCCAGATGTCCCTGCCTCTGACTATGTACGCTCTCCGTTTTATCTGCAGTAAATCTTCTCCACCATACCTAGAAACACTCATGTCCTTCCTTTATTATTTTTTTTCCTCTTTTTCCCCTACGCCTTTGTTGTGTAAACCTTGCAACTCAATTTAAAGCTATTGATTAAATAAAAGTGGCTACAGCCAATTACTGGGAAAAATACAGGTAGGCAGGGGAGTCACGGGTAGAGAAGGGAGGGGGGAAGAAACGAAAGAAGACTGAGAATAGGAGGTCTCCATTAGACAGGCAGCACTGAACCAGAAGCACTGGCTGGAGCTCCCCGAGGACAGGCTGCTGGAGCAGAGATAACCCAGGCGAGACTCAAACAGTGAGTAACTTGAAGCACAGCTGGGAAACAGCCAGTCTAGCACAGAAAAGTAGTTTGGGGGAATCACCCAGTAATCTTGCTAAAGCTGGTTAAATAAATCCACGGGATTACTGGGGGGCTGGGTCACAAAAAAACATAATAGTTGTTAAATCCTTTACAACAACATTCCATCGTTGGTGGGAGAGGGCCTCATAAAGCCTCAGTCTTCCCCACGGAAACAGGGGCACTCTGAAGGGGAAGTCGCTTTTCTTCAACAGTGTAGCCACTGGTAAGTTGTTTAAGCAGATAACACCCCATCCACAGGCATGCAAGGACCCTAATTAAATGCAATGGGCCACTGAGTGGGGTGGTAAAGAATTGATAAAGGCAGGGCTGGAGAGACGGCCCAGGGGTTAAGAGCACTTGCTGTTCCTGTAGAGAACCCAGGTTCGGTTCCCAGCACCCGCATGATGGCTCACAACCGTCAGTACCTCCGGTTCTAGGAATCTGACACCCTCTCCTGACATCTGCATGTTACACATATGTATGCAACAAAACATCCATACATGTAAAATAAATAAACCTCAAATTAAAAAAAAATTATAAGAAATAAGGGAAAGAAAAAGAAAAGAAGAATTACGAAAGTAGATGGGGAGGTATTGGAAGATGCGATTTGACAGCAGGGGAGGGAGTCCGAAGACGGAATGTGAGCAAAGAATGTATGTATAAAGTTGTGAAGGAATGCATGCACTTAAGAAAGAACTGATGTTCTTGAGCCATGGCTTCCTGAGTCGGGAAGAGACCAAGAAAGCTTATTTGACAGAGGCCCTAAGCGCTGGCTTCAACAGGAAGGCAGAGTGATGTTAGCTAGAATCCCTCCAGAACCCCATGTTTTTTACCCTCTAGCCCAAGACATGACTGCTCTGTCCCTCCCCAAGAGGATCTTTGGGGTTGCCAGTTTGCTCCTGGTGAAGCATCCACCCCCAAGGCAGGCGGAGAGTTCAGCCCTGAATTGCCCCAGTTAGTGCTATAGGCTCAGGCCTGAGTACCTACTGGAACTGAGGTAAGAATCCCTCTCCCTACAAAAGTCCCAGAAAGTTCCTTCTTGTTTTTGAGCCTCACCTACTTCCCAAATGTGTAAATCTCTCACATCAGGGAGAAATGCCCACTGTGGTCCGGTTCCCAGAAGCTAGGCCTTGGCAAAGCTAACCACAGCCTCTGGAGGGGAGTTGGTTATCCAACTTTATCCTCCCAGCATTGCCCAGGCCCGTGAGGTCCAGATCACCAGAGCTAATGGCTAATGTAACTACAGAGGTCAGGCCTCTCCCAGATGGACTTGCAGAGAATGAGTTCCAAGGAAATGCTTCCTGTGGACTATTGTAAAAGCTTCCCTGTGGTCATCCTGGGCTCTCAGTAGCAACCAGGCCACTGGCTCTGGTTCCTGGCAGGCTTCTGGGGTCCCTGGAGGATTTTGTATCCAGGGGCACAAGTGGAGTCAGTGTCAGAGTGGTGGTACTGTAGAGCCAGCTGAGAGACAAGGAGTGGTCAGACTCTGAGGGCCATGCGCCCAGGCCTCCTCCTTTGACCACAGATGGGAATGGCCGCTTGAGTGACACCAAGGACAGTTTTATGACCACAATCCCGAAAGGGAATTAGAGATTACCAAATCCACTAGCTCCATCACACGTCCAGAAAAACAGGCTCAGAGAGGGGAAACTCTCAGGTTGTGACCAACAACCAGCAGCCAGAAAGCTGCCATGAGATGAGGCTGCGTCCTGTGGGAGGGTGGGGCACAGACAGGTCAGTGTGTCAGTGTGCTCCACAGGAGGGTGGGGCACAGGCAGCTCAGTGTGTCAGTGTGCTCCACACTATGTGAAGAAACCAAGAGAATTTAGACCTGACCCCTTCCTTGAGAGCTCTAGACAACCTGAGAGACATCAGCCCCAGGTGCAATCATAGAGCTTTGGTGGAGGAAGGAGTGGGAAGGAGGAAGGCACAGCTGATTGATGGTGGGAATATTCCTCCATGGGAGGACAAGCCCTGGCGACTTGTGCTGACTGTCTGGCTCTCGGCATTGCCCCGTGTTCGAACCATGTCTCCTGTTTCATACCTAGCACCTACAAGAGAACAGGGGCTTGTAAGGTGGACAGAGGCTTCTACCAAGCCCCCAGCACTGCCAGCATCTCAACAGATCCTTTACAGAGGGCAGAATACAATTCTAGGCATGGTGGGAAATAGTTGGGGCAATGAAGAAGAAACTCCATCTCTGCATCTAAAAGCAAAAAGAAAAATAAAAAAAAAGAATTTTACCACTTAAATAAGACTAAGCAGGTGGGGAAAATGCCTGGTGGTAAAACCTTTAGCGAAAGCAGGTAAACACTTGCAAAGCTTTCTGGGTCAGTGTTCTTTTAAGAGGACTAAGAATAGCAAGGCTGAGTGGAGCTGAGGGAGGGCAAAAGGTTCCAGAGGAATGCTTTCACTGAGAACAGAGGTAGGGAAAGAAAGGGAAAAGGGGTGTGACTGGGAAACGCAAGTGAGCTTCCGAGCCCCACCCCCACCCCACCCCACCCTACCACCCACCACCCGGCCCCGCCTACTCCAGCTCCCTGGAACTGTGACACTGGCTTTGCATCCAGTGGCTGCCCGCTTTAACTGTTGCCGGCCAGGAGTTTGCTCTGTGCTCCCTCCCATCTCTCGGAAACCTTGAGGTGTTTGCTTTGTGTTTCTGTCCCCTGAGCTGACGGTTTGTTACGTTGTTCCGGGTACTGGTGGGGGCCCCTGCCTTTGACCTGGAGCTCCAGGGTGGGTCTGGCAAGGGCAGGAAGGACAAAGGACAAGGCAAACTGGACTGATCTTTCCCCTTACTTGGGGGTGGGGGTGGGGGGGTGGGGGATTGGGTTTTAGTCAGGAAGGGTTGGTTTGTTTGTTGATTGGCTGGTTAGTTTTGAAATAGGATCTTACTTGGCAGCCTAGGACACCTAAGGACTTACTGTGTACCTAAACTGACCTCAAACTTAAGATCCTCCTGCCTCAGTCTCTCAAGTATGTACCACTATGGGCAGCTCAAGAAAGTTTTTTTTATTTTAAATTGTGGTTAAATACACATAAAGGTTACTATTTAATCATGTCAGCCTAGACTCCATTGATATTCTAAACTGGGCGCTCCATCGTGCCCCAGACCCTTCTTACCGTGAAGTATCGCTGTCCAGTCTCCTTCCCCAGGCAGTGTCTCTGTGGCTTTGCCTGAGTCAAAAAGATGTTTTGATGTTTGTGTTCCATTTAAAATGCAAATGACCATAGAGGACCCAGAATTTGCATTTTCAATTTCGTTCATTTTTACAACACAGACCATCTGCCCTCCTCCATCCCTGAGTTTACAGAGAAGAAGACACCAGACCTTAGGAAATCTGGCTTCCAGAAGCTTCTATCAGAAGCTGTGACATATGAGGAAGGATTCTGATTCTCTCTGGGCTTCAACATCCCTATCTTAATAAAGTAGGAGGAGATGTGGGCTGAGCAGACCCCCCCAACCCTCTTCCTGACCCCTGTATAGTAGTAGAACTGCACTGACCTAGAGGCATGATGCCTGCAGTCAGGTAAAATTTTGAGTACCACTAAGGGTCAGACCTGCCTTGCTCACATTAACTCCCTGCCTTGTCCCTCTAAGTTAGATATAGTGGATCTACTCAAGGAAGAGCCTCCTGAAGGCCTGGCTTCTCTGGACCACTGTGGCCAGTGTGGTCTGGGGGATGGAGGGGTGCAGAGAGCAGGTCAGGGCAACTGAGCAAGGGGCACAGGTACCCACCGGGCCCTTAGTTTTTTGTCTAAGATCAATTGCAGAGCCTCTTGGATGTCACTTACCCAATCTCATGGGCAATGAGTTCTGTGATCTTTCCAGGACCAGGGCTCTGCAGTGCCCATGTAAACAGGTGTGGCAACAAAGAAAATCACATTTGCCATCACCTCTCTTCACCTCAGAAAGGGAGGGTCCCTTGTTTGTGGTTCTTATCCTCCTAGACATTATCCTGTGGTGAAATGGGGGAGAGCAGAAGCTGGGAGAGGCCAAGCCAGTGCACTGGAGGGAACTAAAAGACTGTAGAGGACGTCAGCAGATCTGAGAGAGAGAGTGTGTTCTCCTGGAGTGCCCAAGGAGAGGGTGGAGCAAGCTCAGGAAACCAGGCCAGAAGTTTGAGTTTCCTGGAAAACACAGAAGAGAGATTAAGTTTTAGCCACTTGTGGAAGGACTAGGCTTAGGGACAGCAGTACTTAGAAGAGATGCAAGGGATGTTGGATTGCATTGTGTGTGACCTTGGTGTCTCCTCTGGGCCCCCAAGAAAGTAGCACTAGGAAATTCTGTTCTGATTCAGTCCTTTTGCTCTCCGGTTGGTTATTTTTTTCTGTATTGGTTCTGTTCCATCTGAATTACAGAAAAACATCTTTAGTGAGTTTAGTCATACTGTTCAATTAGCCAAATAACTTGGCTTCCTGTTTTTCAGGTTATGTTAACCACTTTAAAAGCCTGTCTGCGGTGGGAGGCACCTGACAGACCACCTCGAGAGCTCTGTCTTTCCAGTTCAGGGTCTCCTGAACTGATAAGCCATTCAGAGGATAAACTGAATGGGGTCCTGCACTCCCAACTGAGGCAGCTTGCTCCTTCCTGCTCTTTGGGGTCCTATTGCCTGCTTGGACTCTTGTACCTTACCCCGGGCTTCCTTACGCCCACTGAAGAACAGACCTCTAAAGCCTCTTCTGCCTGCCTGAATGCATATTGGGCCACGGTGACTGTCACAGGATTCCAATCAGGGACAGGCTATTGGGACCAACAGGATAGACATCTTTAGTATAAAAAGTTCTTCCACTGGGGATACTTGTATTACAACACAAAGAGGCTCTGTGCCTGTGTCCACTCCAGCCAGCTCTGAACCTGCCAGTGTAGCCTTTTAGGAAGATGTGGATCCTTGGCCTAACCACAGCTCAGCCTCAGAGTCCATGTACCTGTTTGTTTTCTCAACGGCCTCATTATGGCCTCTGGCCACCTCTGAAATAAGTTAGTAATGTCTTCCGCTGTGGGCTGCTGAAAGCCAGAAAGAGTAAATACAAAATGATGCCTCCTCCACCCCCACCCGCCCCACCACGCACTAAATTCAATGAGGCCCTGAAACGCAAGTCCAGCATGCACATGCGCGCATGCGTACTCTTGGAGGCCGTCGAGGACAGTGCATGTCCCGTTCTGCTGACTCCTTGTCTTATTCCCTTCAGACAGTATCTCTTGTAGAACCTGGAGCTAGACTAGATAGCCAGCAAGCCCCAGCAATCTTCCTGTCTCTGCCTCTCTGCCCCAGTGCTAGGTTTACAGGAGCATGCGTGATCATGCCCAGCGTTTTACTTGGGTTCTGGAGTTTGGTTTCAGATTCTCAAAATCCTCCCTATCAGTGAATTAAGCTGCCCCTGCCTAGGAGAAGTGTGTGGGGGGGTCCTGTTACAATTATCCACGTGTGGGAGTGGCGCCATCTCCCTGAGCATCCATCCCTCCGCCTCCCTACAGCAGTGGGACCTTGAGCCAGAAGGGAGGTATTTGTAGACATGAGGTCTCAATGGGGAGGGTGCAGGGAAGTTCAGGATCCTTCCTGTGGCTTGCTTCCCACAGCCCCTTCCTAATTACTTTGCTTGCTTTAAAGCTAATTATCTGAGAGCAGTAATGGGGTTTCACAGCGGGGCTCCTTGGCCATATGGCTCGGAGCCTCCTGGGTACTCCAGAGATGGCATTTGAGATCCTGAGGAAATGACAGATGGGCTTGGTGACATTCAGAAAATTATGCAGACCTGCTCAGCCATGGACCTGGAGCCCTGATTCATGGTGGGCCTTCGAGACCGGGGCCTGAGAGGGAGGACAAATATGAATTAGTGATCACAGGAGTGTGTCCTGCCAGCTGCTTTGAAACTCAAGGGCCCTTTAAATAAAACTGGTAACAGATGTGTTTCCGGGTTGGGGTGGGGGATGAAGAAGGTTCTCCCATCCCAGGAACTGACTTGTACTGAAGGTGGGGAAGTAGTTTCAGTGGACTCCTGACAAAGATGCAGCCATCTCACACATCTTTCTGAGCCACGGATTCCTGTCTGTGAAGTCAGGTACAGCTACCTCTCTTAACTGAGGCCTTAGTGAAATTCTGTATGTATATAACCTCACCAGTACCAGTACTGATAACTTGTGAGTGTTCTGCTCATAGGCAGACACTGCCTTTCTTGCTGTGGAGAAAATGGAAGATACTCTGAAATAGTCACCACAAGGGGCACAGGGAATAAGGAGAAATAGTCACACCCTCCCACCCTCGCTCCTGGAATCTTGAGGAAAAGCAGGGCATCAGGTGGAAGGAGGAGGGAAGAGGAGGAAGGAAGGCAGGCCCAGTGTCCAAAGGCATACAAGCAAAATCAGACACAAGGGTCATCTGCTGCAAGGGTGCTTCTCGTGTGTTGGATATGGGAAGAGCTGTGGGCATTAGATGCCTAGTGAAGAAGGCAGACCTTCTGCTAGCCATGGAGAATGAAGAATTTTGAGGAAGTAACATATGTGCTAACACAGAGCTGGAGACACCATTGAGAGAAGTCTGGAGGGGTTGAGACCCCAAAGTCCAAACCACATGTTAGGGGCTAGGGCAGGATGGGAGAGAGGACACCCAGTGTTATTGTAGAGGTTATGTTGGTATATCCAGCAGTCACATAAACAGTGGCCGTAGCTCATGAGGAGAATGGTCTAGAAGTATGCCCTAACAGCTTGTTATATGAAATCCAGGGATTGGATTAGGAAAGGGGCTTAAAGTAGCCTTGAGAAAAGTGATGGGATTTTGTCCAAACATGGCGTGTCTGAGGAGCAGTCCAGGAAATGACCAGAAAGATGAGTCAGAATCCCAGACATACATTGTTTGCTTGAAGGTCCCCAGGTACCCTTGTGCAGATGTCCCCTCTTCAGCGCTGTCCATGGAGAAGCAGGAGAGTAAGGCTGAACAGTGTTTGATGCTCACTGTAGCTCTAAGTATCCAACACTGGATACTAAGCCTGGCAGAGAGGAGGGATCTGAAGGAAGTACGGGTCTAGCCACTCTGCTTCTCTATCCTGTGGCAGAGGAAGCGTCCTTGTCTGGGGCTCAGTACTGCGGCTCTGCTGCCCTGGATTCTGCACCCTTAGTCTTCCAGGGTCTCTGTGCTGGCTAGAGAGAATATGCCTCAGAATGAAAAACTGGGGCTCCACCCCACCCATTAGATTTTTTTTTTTAAAGTCATGCCCTTTTAGAACTCAATTTCCTTTTAATTTCCATTAAAAAAGGCCATTTTAAGATAAATTTATTCTTCCTTTTGGACTCAACGACTAAAAATGAAATTGGAATTTTAATTCTCATGCTCCCTGGCTGAAGTGAGCAGGGCCAAGCCAACATGAGGCAGCCTTCTAACGCAACATCTTGCCTAGCAAGGGTATTCCCGAGGCTTTCACGGATGTTGCTGGAAGAAGCAAGCAGCTTGCTGGGAAAAGGCAAAGGCTTTGCTGGCTTCCATTAGGAAATCACCATTAACTGCACAGCAACCTCAGAAAATAAACACACATACAAACACACACACACACACAAACACACACACACACACACACACACACGCCCCACATTCTCTCTTTAGATTCTATAACCTTCACTTAATGATATTGTTTCACTATCTCCTGAATGTCTGCAGCACAGCTAGGTTTTGGATAACATGTATGAAGACAAGAGTCCACATGGATGAGTCTGGAGACTTGGGTACCTCAGGATACATGAGCATCCCCGCCATAGTCTATACCTAAGCCAATCAGAGCACAGGATACTCTCAGCCCTAATGATCACATGTAAGGTAGGTTCTTGATCTGAAGTATTCTATCAGAGCCAAAATTAGAATGTTCATTTAATACTTAAAGAAAAATAAATTTTTCTCTTTCTTTTTTTCTTTTCTTTTTTGATCAGGACTCAAACTCTTTTCCAACTAGGACCTTTCTTACCAGAGGACTTTTTAATTATTTTTATTTTACGTGCATGGATGTTTTGATTGTATGTGTGTCTGTGCAAGGGTGTCAGATCCCTGGAACTGGAGTTACAGACAATGTGAGATATCATATGGGTGTTGGGAGTTGAACCAAGTTCCTCTGGAAGAGCAGCCAGTGCTCTTAACCACTTAGCCAACTCTCCAGCCTTCACCAGAGGGATTTTTATGCAACATGGGTATGTAGTTATATAAGTCAAACATTTAGTAATAATAAATCATAAATAAATTTATTTTAAAACAAATACTTAGTATATAGATAATTCAGCGGCTATAAGAGAGGAAAACAAAGTCACATATCACATGAGGTAGGCATGCTTATTTATTGTCACACAAGGGATTAAATCATGACTGATGCTGCAGAATACAGAACATCCTTGATGATTTTTGGAGTCGATTGATATATTGATTCTGTAATCTGCAAAGCTGAGAACATCACTTTATATAAATCTGCAGTATGAAAATGGTGTAAGTATGTTTAGGCCCATTACAGAAAGTGGTAACTCTGTTGTGATTATTGACACTATTCTGAGACAGATGCAGGAGGGGCTCACAGCAAGGTGGCTGTACTCTCTCAGCAAGATGCAGGAGACCTTTACAAGCCTTTGCAATGGTCTGTCTTTGGACAGCACACCACTCCCATAGGGAATTCCACATGTTAGTTAATGGGCAGACTCTACTTCTCTGGAGTTTGCCCTCTACTGGCCCATGTTGTCTTAAACAGATAACCTGTCCCAAGAAGGAACAACCCATACTATAAAAAGTATTCCTAAGCTCTCAAGGTCACTCTGTGGGTAAAGCTGTTTGCCTTCAAGCCTGGTGACCTGAGTTACTATCTGTAGGTAAAAGGAGATTGTAGAAAGAGAACCTATTCCCACAAGTTGTCCTTTGTAGAATGTACATGTGTGCGCATACACACACCACACACACACACACACACGATAAATAACTGTAAGAAATTAGAGATGGCTTAGCGGTTAAGAGCACTGATTGCTCTTCCAGAGGTCCTGAATTCCATTCCCAGCAACCACATGGTGGCTCACATGGAATCCAATGCCCTCTTCTGGTGTGTCTGAAGAGAGCAACAGTGTACTCACATAAAATAAATAAATCTTAAAAAAAAAAAGGGAAAGAAAGAAAAGAAAAGAAAGCCTCTACAAAATAGTGAAATGTGTAACTTTAATTTTTTCAAACCTTGTTTTTAATGATGGTTCTAAATGCTTTAACCTCCCTTGTAGCCCATCACTCAACAGAGGTAGTAGGAAGGAAAGGAGATGGGGGAAGGGGACCTGTTTAGAAAGGTTCTTTGGAGCAACTCCTGTCTGTGTTGTCTGGAAATCGGCAGTTCAGTTCACAGGTCAGCAGGCGGCAGCAGCTCGATCCACTCACAAACACTTCACAGATACACCAGCAGTCCAGTTCGGTAGAGTTGAGTTAGCAACAGCGGTGACATGGTGACTAGACCTAGCAGAGACAGCCAGGATTCAGCCCCAGCTCAAGTCAGCAGGAGGGAGCAATAGGACCTCCAGGCGAAGTTCTCAGCTGTGCCCCTCTCAGGGAATCAAAGATCAGCAAAGACTGGAGACCTACAAGTCTTTTACAGCTAGCTGTACCAGCAAGCCACGCTCTCTCTCCATCACTCTGTGGAGTCCAAACATCCCGTGTCCTCCACGTGCCTCACCACAACCCGTGCATCTATTCAGCCCTAGTCCTTGGAAGCAGCAGCAAACTGCAGCACAAAAGTTTTTTGGTGGGTTTCTCTCTACAGCATCCCAACAAGTGCAGCTCAATTATGCAATGTAAGGTGGACCAATACATGCATGCTGTTAGCAAAGCGTCCTTCATCGCATGTCCTTTCACATGCTTGATTTAGCAGAACATCCTCTGTTCTGTGTCTGCTTCAGGGAAATGTTCCTTCATGAGTCGGCCTTAGTCTTTCACCTGTGTTCACTTTAACGAAACATTCCTTCATGTGTTTGCCCCAGCAAAACATCATCCAAACGACTTTCCAAAGACCCCTTAAAGTTTCTACTTCAGAAATGTCCATTTAATCATCCAGATACGAGCCCTACACAGATGTCCCACCCAATAAGACCTAGACAGCTGGGATACTGACTTGGGAACATTGACTATTGTTAACCAGTTGACTACGTTATCTGCCTCTCAAACCTCGCTGCCCCATAAAGGCGGCCACTTAAACATCTCTGCAGTCTGCCTCTGCTAACCATGCCACAGTATTAACACTCCACTTCTGTCCTTTCCTGTCTTAGTGAATGCTTTCATTTCTCATACCTCACTGCCATGCCCATGCTGTGGTACACTAGGCCCAAGTTCACTTAGTATTGCATGAAATTCAAGTCAGCCATTGAATCAGCATTTTTTCTAAGTTGTCTCTTGTTTTGTTTTGTTTTGTTTTGTTTTGTTTTGTTTTGTTTGTTTGGTTGGTTTTTTTTTTAATTTGTTTAAGACAGGCGCTCCCTGCCTGGCCTGGAACTTACTATGTAGACCAAGCTGGCCTCTAACTCATAGAACTCTACTTACCTTTGCCTCCTGAGTGTTGGGAATCTACTGCTATGCCCAAAATTTATCTGTACAGCTTAAACAGCAATTTTTTAAAAAAAACTTTCATTTTATTTTATGAGTATTAATCTTTTGCCAACATGAATGTCTGTGCACCACTTCCATGCCTGGTACTTGTAAAGATCAAAAGAGGGTGTCAAATTTCCAGAAGCTGTAGTTATAGACAATGCTGCAGTGCGAGTTTTAGGAGTCAGAATTGAGTCTTCCAGACGAGCAGTCAGTGCTCTTAATTGCTGTGCCATCTCTCCAGACCACCAAACAGCAATTTTTAAAGCCAGACATTGAAATACAATACAGTCCAAACACATACTAATTTGATACTTCTATGCTGAAGGATACTTCTACGGTAGGAAAGCCTCATAAGTCTTTTTTGATAATTAAATCATTTTATAAAAGCAGGAAAATGTATATGTACAGTAAGAACAATGCATAACATACGATACTTGAATCTGAGCCAAATGTCAACACGCGTTCATTGACACCTGCGTTCAGAACTAAGGTTGCAGTGAAGTTCTGTAATGTATCATAGGCAAATATATCCAGAAATGTCATGGATTCATTATATATTTTAATTATTATTATTATTGGTAGTAGCAGCAGTAATAGTAGAAGTATTGAACAGGGTTCTCTGTGTAGCCCAGGCTGTCCTGGAACTTGCTCTGTAGACCAGGCTGGCCTTGAACTCAGAGATCCACCTGCCTTGGCCTCCTGAGTGTTAGAATTAAAGGTGTGTGCCACCATTGCCTGGTTTGAATTTGAATTATTAATGATGTGAGTTGTTTTATATTTGGAAACCTTCCAAACCTTGCCAACTTTTACATAATCCCTATATTTAGTAATATGACCCCCTCTGGGGTCTTCTCCTCATCTAGGAGACTGAACTCTGGATGATGCAGAGGGGAGAGGAAACCTGAGTTAGGTGTGGTGGCTCAGCCATTTAATGGGAGTTTGAAACCAGAATGGTCTACATAGTGAGTTCTAGGACTTCCAGAGCTTCATAGAGAAACCCTGTCTTTAAAAAATAGAAAAAGAAGGGCTGGGGAGATGGCTTAGCATTTAAGGGTACTGTCTGCTCTTCCAGAGGTCCTGGATTCAATTCCAGCAACCACATGGTGGCTCACAACCATTGGATCTGATGCCCTCTTCTATCATGAAGGCATACATATAGACAGAGCACTCATATATATAAAATACATAAATAAATAATCTCTTAAAGAAGGAGAAGGAAACAAAAGAAGAAAGAAAAAAAATCAGACCTAAAATAGCTTCTGCTATTGTGTGGCCATGAGGAGAGGGGGGCAAAGAAGTAAATGGTTGTTCAGAAGAGGGTCAAGCCCCGAGGATGTCATGGAACACGCCCCCAGGTCCAATCAATCTCTGACCAATTGCCAGACTTGATTGGCCTCTCTCCACACTCCTCCTGTATAAACCAACTTGAAGCTGAAAGAATTCTAATTGAAATAGGCACATACAGTGTACCTGCATTTATATGACAAATCGAATTTAGTCCTCACAACAGCATTTTAATATTAAGATTGGCAGTTCTGTGTAAATGCAAAAGCCAGGGGTGAGACAGGGGTGAGATAGTGTCCTAAGAAAGTAAGTGAGGGAGCTGGAGTTTGAGAATTTTTCACCAAAAAAAAAATTGTGTGTGTGTGTGTGTGTGTGTGTGTGTGTGTGTGTGTGTGAGAGAGAGAGAGAGAGAGAGAGAGAGAGAGAGAGAGAGAGAGAGAGAACACTGTTAGCTGTGTTGACTTGGTATCCACCTCTCTTCACTCCTCTCCCCGCCCCACTCTTCCCTCTTTGGAATCCCCCTGGGTGGTTGTTTTTTAGACAAGGTCTCACTATGCTGCTCTTGTTGGCCTGGAAGTCACTATATAGACCAAGCTGAAACTCACTCTGTAGAACACACTAGCCTCATGCTCTCAGAGATCTGCCTGCTTCTGCCTTCTGAGTTCTGGGATAAAGGAGTATCCCAACATAACCGCCTTGACTCCCTGTTGTCTACAGAAGAAAAGGAAGGACCTAGCTTTGTGTTTGTGTAGACAGAGACTTATAGGACAGACCAGAAAAAGCAGCCCAGCTCTCAGCAGACGGTTTGGGGATGATGGTCTTACCTATGTGGCATTGGAGAATTAGGACCACAGGTCATATTACGATATTAAGAGGCAGGGGCCAGGCTGATGACTAAAATAATTGACTTGCAGAGACAAATATCTGCCCCTTGATGAGTCTCCTGTCATTGCATACAGAGTCTGCTTGACGTTAATATAGATTAATTCTAACTTGACATTTGCACTAGAGGAACTATTAACCCTTCCCCTCCTGCAGGCCTGACCGGCAGGTGACCTCATCAAACTGTTTTAGTCCCCTCCCCAGCCTCACATCTCTCTCTAGGATGCAGGAGTGATGACCAAGGGGAAACACAGCTGCTGCTTCCGGAGCTCATTTTTCACAGTGGCCGTTTGGCTCTAGAGGCTGTCAGAGCTAAGTCTCAATGGGTGAGCAGAAGGGGCAGGTGGTGGTAGGCTGTGTCCTGGGCTGCTCAGAGAATCTTTCCCATGCCCTTTGTAGCCCAATCTCAAGACTAGAATGAGAAGAGCACTGTTGACAGTTGTTTTCCAATAATGTTCTCCTCCTGTTCATCCTCCTCTTCCTCCTCCTCTGGTCATCATCATCCTCCTGCTCCTCTTCTTCCTCTCACTCCTTCTCCTCCTCCTCCTTTTCTTCTTTTTCTTTTTGAACTATGTGCTTTCATTCTGGTGATTCACCTGACCCTGACCACAGACCTATAAAGGACCAGGCTTATGCTGGAATGGAGACCTTGAGACTATCAACGCCCAGTGAAAGCAGGTTAGTTAGTTTCCTGGTTTGTTCAGCTGGTCAGTGTGTCAAGTCAATGCTTTTAGCCTCTGGCAAAGACCCTTTCTACACACTATACTGCTTCCTTCTATAGATAGAGGAAAACATGTAAAGACTCAGGGCTGTGGCTGTAGCTCAGTTGGTAGAGCGCTTGTTTCTAAAATCACACACACAGCCCTGGGTTTGTTAGCCGGCACTCTGTGAACCAGATGTGGTATATGCCTATAACCCCAGTACCTGAGAAGTAGAAGCAGGAAAGTAAGAAGTTCAAGGTCATCCTGGGCTATGAGTGAGTTCAAGGCCAACCAGAGACACATGAGACCCCAAAGGGGAAAAAAAAAAAGAAGAAAAAGACAAGAAGATAAAAAAGACAGCTAAAGCTGGGTGGTGGTGATGTACGCCTTTAATCCTAGCACTTGGGAGGCAGAGGCAGGAGGATTTCTGAGTTCGAGGCCAGGCTGGTCTAGAGTGAGTTCCAGGACAGCCAGGGCTATACAGAGAAACCTTGTCTTGAAAAACAAAACAAAACAAAACAACAACAAAAAAAAGAAAGCTAAAACAGTATGTATCAACTGGCCCCAGCCAGCCCTTCTCCCAGCACAGCTACCAGGGCCTTCCTAAACACTCTCTCAGTGCTCTGTAGACACTGGGTATTGCCCACTCCCCTCTTAGGGAACCCATCTTCCTTGGAGCCGTGAGATCCATGGGATCTCTCCTGGTGGAGCTACAGAGAATGTTCCTTCACGGGGCATCACTGGCATACAGTGTATATTTCCCTTTTACAGATGTTTAAATGGTTCTGTGGGGCCTTTAACATTCTTGGAGCCTGGTCACTAGGCCCTAGTTGTGTCTTCCCATTCTTTAAATATCCCAGCTATTTCTAAACCTCCAGTAGTGGTCAGAGTTGAGAGGAGAAACAGTAGTTAGTTCTCCTGCACACAAGCTGAGAACGTGCCATTTGACGTAGATTGCCTGTGGATCCAAGCCTTGCTCTACCTTCCGTAGCAGAGTAGACTTCAAAATATGGCTTCCAAATTTTGACATTTTTCCCCAGGACGTAATCATGAACGTGACACAAGCTAATGGGTCAAAGCACAAGACTGTCAACGTGACATATTTTTTACAAACTAGTAACAGAAACAATATTAAGTCCTACTGCTTTAAGACACGCCTGTAGGTACTCAATAAAGAGAACTTGATTTCTTTATTCTCAGCATCTACCTCAACAATCATGTAGTGGTTCTCATAAAAATGGCCTGCATAGGTTCGTGTATTTGAATGCTCAGTCATCAGGAAACATCACTATCTGAACAGATTAGAAGGATTAGGAAGTTGTGATTCTGTTGGAGCTGGTGTGGTCTTGTTGGAGGAAATGTGTCACTGAGGTGGGCATTAAGGTTTCACAAGCCTGTGCCAGGCCCAGTCTCTCTGTCTCTCTGCTTTCGGATCAGCTCTTGGCTACTTTCAGTGCCCTGCTTGCTGCCATGCTCCCTGTCATGAGAACGGGCTGATCCTTTGAAACTGTAAGCCAGCCCCCAGTTAAATGCTTTCTTGTGTTATAGTCGCCACAGCCATGGTGTCTCATCACAGCAATAGAACAATGACTAAGACAGATTATTAGCAATAGAAAACATTTATTATGTCCCTATTATATATCAGTGAGCAAAGCACCCGACTCTTTACACCCCTGCAGCGTGCAGTCCTCCGGCATGGATTCGGCTGCTGTCCTCCTCCTTAGAAGTGCAGCAGCTGTGTGGTCAGTGAGGCAGAGCAGGGCCCACTGGGACTGCCACCGCCTACCTAATAGGCCACAGTTACACTTGGGCATGTGCATGCCACTTGTGTGTAGCAGACACGCGTGATCTTTAAAGCACATGGCACTTCTCACCGGGCCCTTCACAAAACACGTTTGCTGACCTTGAGCTACAAAGCTCAGCTACTTGCCAGGGATTCTAAGAGAAGAGAGAGCTTGAGCCGGGGCCAGAGCAGTTCAGTCTGGTTTCAAAGGTACAGCCTCAGTGTTGCACACTAGCGCGTTCAGGGGAGATTTCTACATGGTGGTAATTCAGTGAAAAGTTGAGAAATATGTATTTTAAAATGAAATATTCTGGGGGCTGGAGAGATGGCTCAGCGGTTAAGAGCACTGACTGCTCTTCCAGAGGTCCTGAGGAAAAAAAAAAATCCCAGTAACCACATGGTGGCTCACAACCATCTGTAATGAGATTGGATGCCCTCTTCTGGTGTGTGTGAAGACAGCGATAGTGTACTCATCAATAAAATAAATAAATAAATCTTTTTAAAAAATGAAATATTCTAGTTTTTTCATAAGGCATTCACAAGACAGTCCATCTAGATGTTTTAATGATGGCTATGCAGCTATCACCACTCTGTTCGAGAACTTTCACTATTCCAAAGGGAAACACCCAGTTCAACACCAATCCCCCGACTACCTTCCACCCCAGTTGCCAACTGTTCAATCTTCTGCCTCCTCTGAGTGCAGGGAGCACTCTGCCTTGTTCCGTATTTATTAACACACTGTTTTTAAGGCCCACGCATATTGAAGGTGTATCAGGATTTCTATTTCATGGCTGAGTAATATACCAGTGTATGTTAATAGACAAAACAGACACAGAGTACAAAACTCGGATGAGACAAAGAGAGCTAGGGGCTGCACAGCTGGTACACTTGTAAGCATAAGGACCTGGGTGTGATAGCAGAACCTATGTAACAATCCTGGGTGTGTGCCACACACCTGCAATCCCAACACTGTGGAAGTAAGTAGAGGTCAAAGTTCTGGACCTGGAGCTCTCCAGCCAGCCAGTCTAGCCTAATTAATAAGCTCCAGGCTGATGAGAGACTGTATCTCAGAGGAGATGGACACCTGAGATTTCTCTAGTTCCCACCTGTATATACATATGCATGCCTACACACACATGAACACACACATACATGAACACACACACAACCACAGCAAAAACCAAGATGAGGCAGAGGACCTAAGTTGCAGAGCAAATCTCTCTCCTCCTGCCTCTGTACCCGAGCTCCCCTCCATGAGGGGAGCTGCTACAGGATTCTATGAGTCCTTCGTGATCGGACAAGCGCCCTGCAAACACATTTATGTAGCATCTGTGAACACAGTTCCATGCAGGGATGAATAAACCAGACATGTTCCGGCATCCTGCATCCTGCTGGTATTCTTTGTTTCATTTTGTTTGTTTGTTTGTTTGTTTGTTTGTTTGTTTGAGTCAGGGTTTCTCTGTGTAGCTCTGGCTGTCCTGGAACTCATTCTGTAGATCAGGCTGGTCTTGAACTCACAGAGGTCCACCTACTCTTGCTTCCTGAGTGCTGGGATTAAAGGCATGCACCACCACCACCTGGCTTTGATAGTCTTGACAGTATCTTGAGGCTTGCTTCCCTACATTCGGGTCCACATTAGTCTTTTCAACAGTTGCAGATAACTCCAAGAGATGGATGTGCCGTCGTCTATCTATCTTGCTCCTATTAGTACACGGGTAGAAGTGTTTGGTCTTTTTCTCGGTTGTTCATGGTGTTGTAGTAAATGCCCTTAGCTACTCTTTTCCTTTGCTAGACTCTCGCTATGTAACTAACAAAAAAGGCTTCAAAGTCACGGCCACTTTCCCCTTGCTTGTCTGTATAGTGTTTTTGTGGTTCATTGATGCTGCAGAAAGAAGTTGGTCCTCGGGTGACAAGTTTCATGTTTCCAGTAGAGGGCAGTAGGGTGGAAGGGGCTCTGAGTAAGGGCATTGCTCAATGTCAGGTGAAAATCTTAGTGTCAGATGTGCACCCCTGTGGTTGTTGAGTGATGAGAAAGGCAAGGAAGTGCTCCCTCCAGGCCCCAGTGAGAGAAGCCTGAGTCCCAGGATGCAGCAGTACCTCCTGGGAGCTGGCGGGCCAAGCAAGTGCTTCTTCTCCTCATCCTACACCATGACCCTACCCATTGGTTACATGTGTTGCTCTCAGAGTCCCGATGAGAAGCTAGTATAGGGAATGAAGGGCTTACTTGGCTCATGGTTCCAGGATACAGTCCACCATGGCAAGAGGCAGCTGGTCACGTTGCATCCGTAGTCAGGAAGTCAATGGAGACCCATGCTGGTACTCAGCTCACCTCCTTTTTATTCGGTCTAGCAGGTAGGACGGGTCTCCCCACCAATTAACCTGATCTACACAATCTGCCAGATACACTGAGATGCTAACCTGATCTGCACAGTCCCTTACAGGTATGTTCAGAGGCTCACCTCTTAAGGTAGTCAATCCATGGTCCTGTGAGGTTGATAATATTAATCATCATAACCCACAAGAACTATGGCTTTTGAAACAAGTGAGGTGACACAGATGAACAATAAACCAGCTTGTAGGAGAGGGTAACTGTCAAATCTTTCTCAGGGCACACCTTACTTCTGATGCATGAGGAGGAGGGGGTTCTTCAGGACAAGATTTGGGTAGAAATCTCCTGTAAAACAACCTTTCCGCCGGGCAGTGTGGCGCACGCCTTTAATCCCAGCACTTAGGAGGCAGAGGCAGGCAGATTTCTGAGTTTGAGGCCAGCCTGGTCTACGGAGTGAGTTCCAGGACAGCCAGGGCTACACAGAGAAACCCTGTCTCGAAAAACCAAAAACCAAAAACAAAAAACAACAACAACAACAACAAAAAAAAACCAACCTTTCCAGAGCTCAACACCTTTTAAAGGGGACAGTTTGGATTGCACATCAATGTGTAGTTCTGCTTTGGGTAGTCTTTCCCTGGGAGACTAAAACTGCTTCTCAAAGCTAATGTTAATTCCGTTCTTTGCAAACTGAGTTTTAAACAGCAGTAAAGTCTCACAGTGAGCTATCGGTCCTGGGTGGTTCTCTTCTTTAACCCTCAGTTTCTCACAACCTGGGCCCCCAAGGTTTCTCTCCCTGGTTGGAGGTATCCCCACTTACCATCATTCTCTTTTCTTTGTCCCAGTGAGGCCTTCGGAGCCATGAGAATGGGGTCCAGATCTTTCTGGAGAGGTGTGTCTGGGTGGTCTATGTCAGGTTCACAGTATTGAGCTTAAAGAATGGAAGAAACTGAAGAAGCACACACAGAAGTAAAACAACAATGGCTTTTGCCCAGAAGCAGAGCAGAGGTAAACACTGCCAGAGAGCCATAGGCTCTGAGAGAGCTAGGCGAGCATTGGTAACCTCTTATAGTCCCTTATGAAGGGTCAGGATGAAGATGAGTTGGCTGCTAGGAGTGGATAGAGATGGTTTTCTGTTTTGATTGACAGACTTGGATTATATAAGCCTTTATTTCTTACACATGTCCTTTCCCACAATATATCTGATTTGAAGCATAGGCATACTTAACCATGTATAAGCATAGAATGGTAAATGGGGAATTTCCCTGAAAGCTCTGGAGACCAAGGTTACCTTTCTGTGTGGTCACCCCAAAATAGCTCAGACTGAATCCCATTTCCCTTGATTTCAGGATGTGTTTTAGAATGTACTTGGTCACAAAAGGGGAGTTACAAAGGGAAGAGGCACACGGTGTTTGGAGCAGAGGGCACTTGCAGCTTGATGCAGGTCGGATATCCAAGGTTGCTAAGCTATACTGAGTGGTTTCTCTGAATCAGGTCCTGGGAAGATTCTACATCCTCTCTCCATTCCCTCCCTTATTCCCTCTCTTGTTCCCTCCCTCCCTCCCTTCCCCATACATCCAATTAATTGTGTTTAGCATTTGTGTGTGTGTGTGTGTGTATGTATGATGTATGTGGGGGGGGGAGTTTATTTTGTAGCCAAAGCTAACCTAAAACTCACGATTCTTCTGCCTTTGTCCCAAGTAGTGGATTTAATTTTTTTTTGGGGGGGGGGTTGGTTTTTGGAGACAGGGTTTCTCTGTGTAGCTCTGGCTGTCCTGGAACTCACTCTGTAGACCAGGCTGGCCTCAAACTCAGAAATCCACCTGCCTCTGCCTCCCAAGTGCTGGGATTAAAGGCATGCGCCACCACTGCCCGGCTGATTTAATTTGTTTTGAGACAAGGTCTTACTCTAGATCCTAGATAGGCTTCATACTTGCAGGAATCCTCCTGACTCAATCTCTTGAATGCTAGGATTTTAGTTGTGTGTCACCATGCTTTACCCACACACATATAGTTCTTTTCTGCCCTATGGTGCTGGGGACTGAACACAGGGTCTTAGCAAACGCTCTACCTGGAAGGCCTCCAGCTTCCATCTCCCAATTGTCTGGGATCATAGGCTTAAGTCACAGTGCTGAGCACTGTTATGTGCTAGACACACAACCTTGCTGTGCTTACTTTGAAAACAGAGACTGCTATCACTCTCCATGAAGCAAGGGCTGTGGGTTGAGGCTCCAGGGACTAAGTAGCTCACCTGAGCCTGCATGGTTCGTGTGTAGCATGTGCTGAGACTGAGTTTTAATTCAGTCAACAATTTCTAGTGCCATGTTCTCTCGGGACAGAAGCAGCTGCATGGAGGTGGTATGTGGCCTGAGGCTAGGAGTGACTGACTGCTGAGGCAGAGACTGAGGTCCATGGCCTGCTTGTGTGTGGGCATCCCCAGGTCCTTAATGTCACTAAGGCAGAACCTCAGCACAGTGGGAAAGGACAGCAGGGTATTCTTGGTGACCCTGAATGCATTCGGTTGGAGGACATTTGCTTCTTTCGAGTTCTTGCCTTGTGCTAGGCAGCGGCTCTGCCCAGGCGTCCCACGTTGTACCCACCATTACACCCACCATCACCATGCGTCTGCGCCTCCACTGCAGCCTTAGCAGCTTGTTCTCTGCTTCCCAGCTAGCTCTCTTGGAAGAGCTTGGAGGAGTGTCAAACCAGCCCCACAATCTCTAAGCTCCTGGGTACCAGCAGCCCATGCAGTAGGGGCAGTACTGACCTGAGTTGTTCTTCTGCTGCTCTGGGTCCAAGCCAGGGATGGCTCTGTTCCCTGCCCCCAGCTCAGCTCCAGCACACAATGAGGTCTGAGTCGTGAACCCTCTGTGAACTGGCCTGGTGAGCCCCAGATGACATGGTAAAGCCTCTGTGAGTGAACCTGTTGGGCCGTTAGAGTCTGGTGGAGGTGGGAAAGTGGTGGCTAATAACACAGGAATCTGTGCCAGCCATGCCCCTGACTCCCACCCCCGGCCTAGTTAAAGCCATTAGAGGCTCCAATAGTGCTATCCTTCCCTCGGTGTGCATGACAGTCCCAAAAGCCCACAGAGTGTGATGACCCATTGAATGGGTAAATCAAGGCAGGTATAGTAGGGTAACTATAATACTGGTTCTTTGGAGATTCTAGATGAGTTCAGTGGTGGGCATTTGATTCCACAGAAAATAATGTCTCCAAATATTTATTCAGACATTTGTAAATAGAAATTTTCATGCGAAAAACACCAATGTTTTTTTAGCATAAATATACATGTTTTGCAGAATTATAGCTATGCTTTCATTTGAAGTATCACCTTGGGAAGAGGTGCTAAAGTATCTTCAATGCTTAGAGTATTCAAGGTTAAGGTCCAGCCTGGAGAGCTAAGCACAACCACCAAAGGATGGAGCCAGCAAGACCCAGAACTGAATCCCACACCCAGATCTGGACAACCCAGGTCAGTTCAGGTACCTCCTTCTGCTTTCTCGGTGGAGAATTAGAGCTGGAAGGTGATGAGGAGGGGTGGGAACAGGTTGAAAATCAGGCCATAGAGCTGCAGGCTCCTCCAGGCCTTACTGAATCCAGGGGCTACAAGCCTGGTGTCTGTGTTTCTCATAAAGGATTAGTACACTAAGAAGAAAAGACAGCATCTCTGCAAGGGAACCAGGAACGGTATCCACCAGAACGTTCAACATGCTGGTAACCTGATCCCGGACCTCTAGCCCCTGGGACTGTGGGAAGTCAATGTCTATGATATGAGCCCACACAACTGTGGTGATCTGTGGTAGCAGCCTGAGAGCTAAGACAACAGGCTGCTCAGCCAACCAGGCTTTCTGCTGTCTCTGCTTGCTGTCCACACACCCAGAGCTTCCTGAAACATAGAAGCTAGAGGTCAATTTTTGGTATCTTTGCCTCTTCACCTAATTTTTTGAGACAAGGTCTCAAGTCAACGTTTAGGAAGAATCTCCTATTTGCCACCTTATGTGTATGCATAATTGTGTGTGCATCTAAGAAAGGACATTATAACAAAGGACACAATAGGACCCAGGCTAGCAATGAGAACAGAAAGTCACCTTTACTATGGCCCTTAGACGCCAGAGTCCTCTTTCTCTTGAGACCTACAACAGGAGTCCCAAACGACAGTGAGAGAGCCCTTGTGTATCTTCACTCATGTGGCTGCTGCATTGAATTCTGATCTCTCCCATTACTTTGCTACTTTCATGAATCTGTATGGGCTTTTACTTCAGTTCCTTGATAGAGAGGCTCAGAATCTGGAAACATGTAGCCCCGCCCGCTGGAAACACCTGGAGCCAAGCAAATCCAACCAATTCCCCCAATTCACAGAAGGGTTCCCCACCTCTCTCTTGATGTTCATTCCATGACTTTCCTAGGAGTTCAAATGTCCCGAGTCCAAATGCTATAAACTGAATCGTGTCTCTCCCAAATTCTGATGTTCAAGCTCTGACGCCCTATGTGACTGCATTTTGAAACAGGGCCTTTAGGAGAGAATTAAGAGATGACACTTGTAAGGGTGGGCCCTAATCTGGAATGATGGTGGTCAGGAGGCAGCTGTCTGTAATCAGAGGTCTCTCGCCAGATACAGGCTCTGCCAGTGCCTTCTGTTAGTGGACTTCTCATGTTGCAGACTGAGAGAAAATGTTTAAGCCACCCACCGTGTGGTATTTTGTTATGGCAATCGAGGCTGACTGGCATACCAAGGATGTGGATTCTGTGCTAGGCTCCCCCAAGATAAAAGCTTCTCTTACCCTCAGTCCACGCTGCTCCTCTGCACACCCACCTGGTACCTAACAACTTGAATGAGGACATGAAAGAGGAACAGAACGGATAATAAATGCTACAGGAGAGAGACCAGAGGGCAGGAATCATCTGTGGGGCCACAGTCAGGTGAGAGTCCCATAGAGAACTCTTAGAAAAGAAGGCTGTACAGGCACAAGAAGGAGACAGGAAGACCTAAGAAGTGGCATTATCAAGGCCCGTCAGGGACAATCAATCAGATAGCAACCAGACCAGAGCGGAGGCTCCCCGGAGAGACAGGAAATGGCCTGGAAAGAAGGATTTGGCACTGCCAGTCACAAAGGCAGAAGGATGATCTTAATGGCCTTTGGAGATAATGAACCCAGAGGGTCAACGCACATTCTTTATCATCTGAAAGCTCCAGCTACTCTTTCAAAGTAAAGCTGGGGATTAAAAGGCAAGCTGCTCATCTACTGTAATTATACTCACGTAGCTCAATTAGCAAAGTGCTTGCCTAATGTGCATTAGGCCCTGGATTTGATCCCTAGCACCAGTGGAAATTAGTGATGTACAACTGTAACCCGAGCCTGAGGAAGGTGGAGGCAGGAGGACAAGAAACCCAAGGTCATCCCAGGCTGAATAGGAAGTTTGAATGTATCAGTTAGTTTTCTGTTGCTATGATAAAACACCGTGGCCAAAGACAACTTACAGAAGAGTTTATTTGGGTCTTATGTTTCCAGAAGGTTAGAAGGTTAGAGTCTGTGATGATAGACTAGTAACTGGGAGCTCACATCTCCAACCACAAACAGGAAGCAAAGAGAGTACACTGAAATGGCCTCTCAAACCTTACCCACAATGCATTCTTCTTTTAGCAAGCCTGCACCTCCCAAGCTTCTCAAATAAGGTCACCAACTGGAGACCAAGTATTCAAATGCACTAGCATGTGGAGAATATCCCATTCAAACTATCACACTGAGTCACATGAAAATGTGGATGGACACACACACACACACACACACACAGTGAAAGAGGAGAGCTACAGACAGAGATAGACACATAGACACACAGGGAGATGAACTCACTTGTATTTTCTGGAGTAAGGACTTTGTTCGGTGAAGCCCTTGGTTCCACCCTCATTGCCATGTGACCCAGGCTTGGTGGTACATACCTGTGTGCTGACACTCAGGATGTGGAGACAGGAAGATCATAAGTTCAAGGCCACTCTTAGCTAACTGAGTTACAAGAAACTTTAAACAAGCAAAAAAAACCAAACAGCAAAAAGGAAGGAGTGTGAGAGGATTCAGAGAAAGCAGCTTCTGGGTATTCTCCCGCAGAACTGCACAGTAACAAACTCCCCCAGGACGAAGGGTACAACTCACTGAGTCTCCTCAGTCTTGGGCTCAGTGGAGAACAGAGGGAGTTGGAGCAGAAGATTCATAAGAGCCCTTCAGCCCTGGCCACACTGGCTTAAAGGACATTTTGGGTGACTGGAAACCGTTAGAGTCACACTATGGTTTATTACAGGAAAGGATACAGATTAAATCATCCAGGGACCAAAAAAGCCCCATGCATGGAGCTCCTCTTGTCTTCTCCCCAGGTGCTGAAGGTGAGCACTCCCTTGGCCTTGATGAGCGACTGTGGTCACCAACCAGGAAGGTTCCCAGGCCTCTACACAGCCACCAAGTAATCCAAAGCCCTACTCTACATTCATAGGTTATCCTTTGTGACATTTGTTTCCCCCCAAGAAACACAGATGCTTGCTGAGTCCAACTTGACCATGTAAGGGACAGTAAGACACTGTTTCCTGTTTAAGACCCCAACCCTCGGCCAGTGGTACTTACTTCAAGGTGTCCCCAAGTGAAACACCAAAATGCAGATCAGCAGATTGATGCAAAAGCAAGAGGTTTATTTTCTGGCATGTTGGGATCAACCTTCAACTAGTCCCTTAAGGTGAGTGACTAGAAGGCTACCCCAATGGCTATTACAAGAAGTTTTTGTACTTTTTAGGGGCACAGGTTACATCAGCAAGGTTACAATTCAAACTTATTGACTAAGCATATTGATCTTTAAACCTATTGGCTAGCAAGCAGATCATGACACGCATTTGAACTCTACCTGGGACTTTCCAGAGAGTCAGGTGACTATCAGTCAGTACATCCTGTGATTTTTCTGAGGTTTACTCAAGAATGTTTCTGTGGGTGGAAAAATGGAACTTGGCCTAGCCTTGACCCCAGGCCGGAGGGGGAAGCTATAAGGAGGGTATGGGACTAGAAAAAGCCCTTAGGGTGCCTCACCTTCCCCTGGAATAGACCCAGCAGTGTGTGGGACACCACGAGTGTTTATGGCTGCTGTGGGCATAAGGCTTGTTTGTAGAATAATGTACATATTTTCACATTCTTCCTTCAAAGAATGTCCTCTGTGCCGAGGTTAATGCCTCCATGATAGAGACAGCAGGAATCCGGGAGGCAAGGGTGTGGCTAATGTCTCAGCAAAATGATAGAACACAGTGACCTTCTGGACAGCCCTTAAGGCTGTGGGAAAGAAGTATAAAAATATGAACTCAAAATGTATAATTTCTCAACTATGTAAAATATAAGGATCTAGTATGAATTATATGAGGGGCTTTGAGGACCTAGAAAAGCAGGAGCAACTCTGCTATGAGCCAGCTTGTCAGAAAGATACAAGAACAGGTAGATACAAAGGCAAAAGAGTCCTGAGTTCAAGGCCAGTCTGGGATAAAGCAAATTTAGGTTCTGGAATGGTTGTAATGGTAATCTCAGGACAAGGTCCCACCCAGCTAAGTTTATAAAGGCAGACAGATCTCTAAAATTCTTTTCTAATGTTTAAAAACAAAACAAAAAAACATGTACTTGCTGTCCTTTTCCTTTTTTTTTTTTTTTTTTTTTGGTTTTTCGAGACAGGGTTTCTCTGTGTAGCCCTGGCTGTCCTGGTGCTGTCCTTTTCCTAAGAGTCAAGGGGCTAAGGTCATAGAGGCTGACTTGTGAGATGGCCAGAAGGAAGCCAGGCGGTGGTGGCGCATGCCTTTAATCCCAGCACTTGGGAGGCAGAGACAGGTGGATTTCTGAGTTCGAGAGTTCGAGTCTAGCCTGGTCTACAGAGTGAGTTCCAGGACAGCCAAGGCTACACAGAGAAACCCTGTCTAGAAAAAAACCAAAAAAAAAAAAAAGATGAGATAGCAGTTCTTTAGAATTTTTTTCTAGCTTCTAGAGCAGAGCTGTCTGGAGATCTCTGGAGAGTGAGCACAGCTCTTCAAGAATTTTTTCTAACAGGATTTCTGGTTTTGGTCAGAAAATCCATGAAGAGTGAACACAGCTCTTTTAGAATCTTTTCTAGCAACAGGATTTCTGACCTTGGTTGTATAAGGGTTCAAAAATTGCTGAAGGAAGACCCCAGACTCAGATAGTATGCAAAGACAAAGAATGTTTATTCTACAGAAACATCCAGCATTCAGAGGTTAACAATTCTCTAAAATGGCAACCATAGACAAAGGCGCGCAGGCCTTCTTATAGGGAATTGGGGGAACTCTCTACAAGGATTAAGTAATACAAAATTTCATTGGTAGGAGCTAGGGGGTCACAGACAGTCAGTAGTCTGTATTCCAATGTCATCCATATGATGAAATAGGGCTTCTTAGCACAGATGGCCCATTCTGAAATAAGATATTTTCCCATTTTTGTGGTTATCCCCAGGCTGTTCTTTGGGAGGGAGTTTTATGATCTTGTTCTGGATTTTATGGTCTGTCCCTGGAGCTGGTGTCTTATGGCCTAGTTTCAGGGACTTATGGTCTGTCCCTGGAGCTGGTGCCTTATGGCCCCTTTTTGAAATCCCATCTGGTAGTTAAATGGAGCAAATGGGGTCCTTAAATGGAGACAAACAGGGTATTTAAATAGATAAATGGGGTTTATGTTGTCCTTTCAATTGGAAATCCCAAGAATTACATAGAGAGTTAACACAGTTCTTTTAGAATGTTTTCTAGCAGCTATCCAGAGAGAAAACTGTCCAAAGAGTAAACACAGCTCTTTTAGAATTTTTTCTGGCTTTCTGATTTTGATCAGAAAACCCAAGAATTACTTTTAGAATTTTTAAAACAGGATTGATTTCTAACTTGGTGGGAAAATCCAAAAAAAAAAATTTATAGCAGGTTTTCTGACTCTGGTCATGATCATAAAGCCTATGAGCTATCCAGAGAGCGTTTAGACATGTCTCGAGCAGAGAGCACTGTCTCAAGCAGAGAGCGCTGTCTCAAGCAGAGAGCACTGTCTCGAGCAGGCTATAGAGCCAAGTGCTGTCTAGGGAGCCATCCCAAGCAGAGCATAGACTGTCAGCTTGTAACCCATGATTTGACTTTGAGTCATTTGTTTTGCTACTCCCAGACACCCCTTCTCTCTGGAACTCCTCTCCAGGCTGAGGCTGGTCCTTGGCAGATGCTTCAGTGAGGTGTCACATACTGGAGACTGTCTCCCAGGAACTGAGAACAAAGTCCAGACCTTTTCAAAAACAATGATGAATGCTTTATTATACACCGCGCCATTGCTTTGCTTTCCTCTACAGATCATCAAAGCCACTGTGACTGACCTGCTAAGGACACTGTTGTCAAAGCAACTGTTACTGACCTGCTAAGGATGCTGTTGCTAACTCCCATGTCATAGATGAGGTAACTGAAGTTGGGAAAGGTTGCATGAGTGACATTTGACTCCTACATTTCCATTCTTGGAGGGCCCTGCATCCTGAGAAGATGGAAGTGAGGTGTGTGTATGTGTGTGTGTGTGAGAGGGGTTGTTAGTGTCAATGTGTGTGTCACAGAGCATTGTCTGAGTCCTGTTAGTGTGTGTGTTTATTGTCTCAGGGAGACTATTAAAGTGAAAGAAATCTCTGTGATGGATCTTCTTGAATGTGGGAGAGAAGAAACCTGGAACTGAGAGGGAAAAAGTCACAAAGCCCAGCATAATGAGGCAGACACGTCTGATTAATAACAATGGGACAGTGAACACGCACACACATTCACGAATGTGCGTGTGCGCACACACACATGTTCATTTATAAAGAAATATAGAGGCAAGTGTGTTGGCACATGCCTGTGACTGCCGTACTTGGGGGCGAAGGAAGGGATGCAGTGTTTAAAGCCATTCGGGCTTTGGAGAGGGATCCTGTATCAAAATAGAAAGCAAGAAATATATACAAGTTAAGAGGCAGAATGAAACTTGAAGATAGCCAGGGGGTGGTGGCTCACGCCTTTAATCCCAGCATTTGGGAGGGAGAGGCAGGTGGATTTCTGAGTTTGAGGCCAGCCTGGTCTACAGAGTGAGTTCCAGGACAGCCAGGGCCACACAGAGAGACCCCGTCTCGAGAAAAACCAAAAGGAAAAAAAGAAAAAAGAAACTTGAAGATAATTTCATCTGGAACCCTGGTCACATTGAGAGACATACTTCAGAGTCTGTAAGAGACCTCTGGGGAGCTGCAGAGGTGGCCTGGTGGTTGACATTACTTCCTACCCCTTCAAGGGATTCAGCAGTCTCTTCTGGCCTCCACGAGCTTTCAAACAGCTGAAATACACACAGATGAACAAATACATAAACATTTAACTTTGTTTTGGTTTGCTTTTCTTTTTCGACCAGGCTGGCCTCTAACTCAGAAGTCTGCTTGTCTCTGCCTCCTGATTGCTGGGATTAAAGGTGTGCGCCACCACCATCCACCTAACATTTACTTTTTTAAAAAAGAGCACATTCACTTTTTATGCTGTAGAAAGGCCCGTGTTGTTTGTTCTGAACCAGGCTAAATCTGAATGTTACCTAAATGGCCACTCAGGAGAACTGTGAGATTTGGTGGCTTTGGTGTAAGCACCGCCCTGTTCCCCGTCAGCAGAGTCAATAATGAAGGAAAAGCAGAGTCTCAGTCACAAAGCCAACCTCATGGCCAGAGAAGCAGGAGTAAACTATGGATTGGGTGGTTGCCTTTGTCCTCTCCCTAAGTCATCTGTCGACTAAGGTTGAGAAGGAAGACCTTCAGGAGCCTAATCCAGTCTTAGGTTGCTGGCTCTCAGATAAAGCTCAGTTGAAGAAATCATTTCCAAGGGCTGATGAGAGGTCTTTGCAAGTAAAGATGCTTGCTGCTAAGCCTGATAATCTGAGTTCAAGCCCCAGGACCCACATAGTGGAAGGAGAAAACTGGAGTGCTCAACACATGCACACAAGTGACCATGCACTCTCATGTGTGCTCGTGCACACACAAATAAAAAATAATAAAGATTCACTTCCTTTCCCCCCAGTATTCTGCTTGCAGTCTTCAGAAAAAGATGTAGAACTCTCAGCTCCTCCTGCACCATGCCTGCCTGGATGCTGCCATGCTCCCACCTTGATGATAATGGACTGAACCTCTGAACCTGTAAGCCAGTCCCAATTAAATGTCCTTATAAGAGTTGCCTTGGTCATGGTGTCATGTTCACAGCAGTAAAACGCTAACTAAGATACCATGCTAATGGCCAAAACTCAAGATGACCCCACTTGAAAAACATCTTTCTTAAGCCCTCTGTACTGAAGTAGCATCTTCTCTTTCTCAACAAACAAGGAATCCACAACTCCCCTGTTGCTCCACAAAGGGGCAGGGAGCGTGTGATGAGGCTTCACTGTGAGTTATTCCCCAGCTGAGCCCAGCTCCTCGTAGAGGAGAGTGAAATGCAGCTTGGCACATTCTAGTCTTGTCTGATCGCAGTCACAGGATAAGCAAATCATTTTTATTTAAAACCAAAGAGCCCTATAATTTATTCATGAATGCCACACATTAGGCCTCCCATCTTGATTTAGTTGCCTTCTTCGAGGCAAATTTATAAGACCTGAATTATGCACAAAATGCTCCCAGGCTAATAGAAGAAAATACTCGAAATATCCCCAATACAATACAGCGTGGTGGTGAAGGACACAGGTTCTTAAATCAGACCACAGTGCTTTCAAATCCTGGCTTCACTACTGCGGACAAGTTACCCTCTCTGTGCCTTGATTTCCCTGTCTGAGGAATGGTGCTGCAGATAGTGGTATCACAGAGCTATTGAGAGAGTTAAGTAGCAAGCATGTGTATAAAACACCAGTAACCATAATGACTGCCATGCAAGCATTTGCTATGGTTATCTCTGGTTATGGTTATAACATTTCTGGTATAAGCCCCTGCCCAGTGAGATGCCTTGGCAGGTAAGGGCACTTGCTGCCAAGCCTGATAGCCTGAATTTGATCCCTAGGACCCACATGGTAGAAGGAGAAAACTGATTCCTACCTCTGTCCTCTGACTACCACCACACACACACACACAGTAAGTAAATAACACATTATCTAAATGATAGGCATCTCCAACCTGATGTCACAACACGCAGGAATTTCTTACATTTCTTACATTTCCACAAGGAAGACCCACCAAGGCAGGAGGAGGGATCTTGTCTAAGATTTGGGTAGTTTGGATTCTTGGGTTTATTGATGCAAAAAGTACAGCTCTCAGCTCAAAGGGAAAAAGACATAGTTTATTCAGACCGTGGCCCGAGAAACATGGAGCAAAGTCACCCCAGGGGCCCAAGTTCCCAGGCAGAAGTGGTTTCATATAGAAGAACTGAGAAAGTCAGAAATCAAGGTAAGTTTAAAATATATTGGTACATCAGAGAGGTGGTTACAGCAAGATGAGGGAAGGCTGGTCTATAGGCTTCAGATGCTATCTGATAGCATTTTTATAGCTTTGGGATTCTCAGGAGTTAGTGGTCTTCTAAGCTTATAGATTCCAAAAGGTTTTAAATGTTAGTGACAGCATGTTAGCTCTGACATGGAAGTGGGTGAGGAATAGCTGTTCAGGGGGCTAAAGCTAGTCCACAGTAGAGTAATTAGCCCCTGGACCTGCAACATCCCAACCCCTCCACATCCAGTGCGGTTTATCTCACTGAAGAGCATTCCACCTCATAATTTTGATACCAAAAGAGGGGTTCCCTCTTTGAATTCTTATACTATTTAGTAAAAGAACTTAGAAATGAAATCGGAAGAAGCTGGAGGATGTTTTTATTAGAATTTGAGAGAAAACACTGGGATAGGCAAGCTGAAAATCCTACCTGCTGACAGGAGGAGGGAGATGGAGACAAGGAAAAGATGGAACCTTTTAAGCCATAGCCCAAGAAACAGCCAGGTTCAGCCACGGAGGCCAGCAATCAGGTGAGTGCTCAGGGAGTGTTGGGGACTCCTCCGGTGTCACGGGAAGCAGCCAGGTTCAACCAGTATCCAAAGGAAAATGATAAAGGAAAAGGGAAATTACGGTTTTCTGAGAAGTCAGAAAGGTCAGCAGATGCTACAGTTCTGCATGAGGTCGCCTAGCAGGTGACCACACTGGTGGCAACGTTTTATTCCATGTTGTGTGAGTGTCTGTCTGTGTGTATATTTGTACTCCCTGCGTGCCTGCTGCCTTTAGGGACCAGTGGAAACCATCGGATCTAGGATTCTAGGGAGGGTGAGTCCATGAGCTCGTTAAGGGGGTAATTAGTCCTCCTGTGTCCTTAATATGTCTTTGGGTGAGTCTGCTTTCTTTTTTAGGGGGCCAGGTGATTGATAGGGCCAGGGAGATTAACTCATTAAAGGAGGAGACCTTAGTATGCAGTGCTTGTGTAACTTAGAGTGGCCGGTCACCACCCAGTGCCAGGGGCAGAATTGAGACTCTATTCTTTAGCTTAAGGGCCTCAAGAGATCTGGATACTGCTACACTTTCACTTGGTAATTGTGAAGGGGGTTCTTGAAAAAGGGGCTTCCCTTCCTAGAGTTACCTGGAAAGCACAATGCAGGGTCTGTCCTCAGTGGCCTCCAAGGCTGATGGTGTTTGTAACATTTCCCCATTGAGAGCTGAGACCCTTAAATCAGTAAGGACAGGAACCCTTAAGTCCTTGTGGCATTTCTGGCCTCCATCCAGGACAGGTCCTTTCTAGCTTTCAGTCAAGGACCTGAACCAGGCCCCTAACCCTAACTACACTGTATCTCTTTCCAGGCCCCTAACCCTGACTACACTGTATCTCTCTCCTGAACCAGGCCCCTAACCCTGACTACACTGTATCTCTCTCCTGAACCAGGCCCCTAACCCTGACTACACTGTATCTCTCCAGGCCCCTAACCCTGACTACACTGTATCTCTCCAGGCCCCTAACTCTGACTACACTGTATCTCTCTCTCCAGGCCCCTAACCCTGACTACACTGTATCTCTCTCTCCAGGCCCCTAACCCTGACTACACTGTATCTTTCTCCTACCCTCAGCAGTGCAAGCATCTCCTGAACTTTAGGACCTGAAGCCTTTAAGATCTAAAGGACTTATCTCCTAATTCCATCACATAGAGATTAAGAGTTTCTTTTTAAAGATTTATTTATTTTATATAAATGAGTACACTGTTACTGTCTTCAGACACACCAGAAAGGGTCATCAGATACCATTACAGCTGGTTGTGAGCTACCAAGTGGGTGCTGGGAACTGAACTCAGGACCTCTGGAAGAGCAGTCAGTGATCTTAACCACTGAGCCATCTCTCCAGCCCTAGGATTAAGTTTTAATACAAATTTTAGGCAATACAAACACTGAAATGATAGAAGAGGTATTTTACTGAAAAGGCAAGGCAACAGAGCTGGGTGTAGTGGAACATTCCTGTGGTCCTAGCCCACTGGAGACTGAAGAACAAAGGTCTTTAACTTGGAAGCCAACCTGAGCTACAAATTAAGTTTGTTGTTGGACTACTTATCGCTATCCAGTCTCAAACAACAAACACGGCAGAGACAAAAAGAAAAGTCTTGTTTCTGAACTTACCCTTTCCTTGAATTTCGTATGTTTACAGCCCAATTTTTTTTGTCATGTGGTAGCAACCCTTAGGGTCCTTCTTAGATGAGAAGGATTTTAGTCATTTTGAAGCCCCTTATATCTATGTTATCGAGATAAACCCACACTTCTAACTTAGATTTATGTTAGGACAGAAACCCAAGGCCATTTGTAGCAGTGTATGACCGCCAGAGAGATCATTTGTATAATGTACAATCCAGCTATAAAGACAAGTATCAGGACAGGACGCTTGACTATAGACTCCTTCAGACAAATCCCTTGTTTGAAGAGCAATGAAACGTCTAAAAGTGGAAATGAGGAAAGTTTGAGCCCTTTCTGCTGTGGATGGATGTTTGTGGGCTATTAACTGAAGAGGGTTCAGAAACAAGGGATGAATGGCATGCTAATTCGGGGTTGAATGGAATAATGGGACACTCTTGGAAATTTAAGAATCGTTCCTAATGGGGCTTGTGTATTTGCAATTCAGCGGACCAGTATGCTTAAACTCAGAGATGATGAGGGCTCTCGGAACAAAATTACAGAAGTAAATTTAGTAAGGAGGGTCAGAAGAGGTAGAAATTGAGATAAAGTCAACGTTCTGGCCTGACGTCTCTATTTCCTGACTCACTAGCAATCCTGACTGAGGGGTAGTGCTCTAACTAGAAGCTAAAAGCAGTCCTTGGGCAGATGGTTAGACCCTAGAAGAAGTTGCAGACGTGATGTCCGTCATTGCCAGGTCACCTTCGAAGACAGTGATGCTTGGGGCGGAACATTGGATGTTTGTAAAGGAGAATCAAAAGGTGGCCGGAGGGTCGGGTCGGCAAGCATATACTCCGGTGACAGGTGCAAATACGTTGTCCTGGAATTCTTGGTTGTTTTTTGTTGTTGTTGTTGTTTGTTTATTTTTGTTTTGTTTTGTTGTTTCGAAACAGGGTTTCTCTGTGTAGCCCTGGCTGTCCTGGAACTCACTCTGTAGACCAGGCTAGCCTCGAACTCTCGAACTCAGAAATCCACCTGCCTTTGCCTTTCAAGTGCTGGGATTAAAGGCATGCGCCACCACCGCCGGGCTGTCCTGGAATTCTTAATAGTGTCCCTTTCCAGTCACTAAAATATACAGATTTGGGCGCTTATCACATGATCGTCTTCCACAGATGAAACTGGGCAAAGGACCCGGGTTTTTAAATGGGTGTAAACTTACAGTCTATTTTCTGCAAACAGGCATCCGTCCAGCCAAGAGGTGAACACCCTCCCGGGCCTGGTCCGGCCCCACCCTGCCCCTCCTCACGAGCCCCGCCCTGCTCCCTCTACCTCCCTTCATTGTCCTTCCCTGAGAGGGCTGGACTAGAGAGCCCAGCTTCCACGTTGTTCTAGTGCCACCTGCAGGACATGTTGGGGAATCGTCTGTCCTGCCACAAGCTGTGGTTTTGGCTAACCTTGAGCGTGGGCCAAGCTCAGGTTTGGCGTGAACTGGACCCAGCTGAAGCCAAGGAAACCAAGCTCTTTTTACCCACTTGTATTCGTGTTCTACGTAATTTCTCAGAAAGTAAAAGAAGTCTATTTAATGCACAGAATGTTGATGCCCCTGCTGCAGCTCCAAGCTGCCTCCAACTTGTCTCCGCATCCCTAACAAAGATCTCAGAAGGGGAGGGAAGCCAGCAAGCTACGGAGAGAAGGGTGGGTACTAAGTATTCATTCTCTTTCTCTCTTTCTCCCTTCCTCTCTCTTCCTCTCTCTCTCTCTCCCTCCCTCCCTTCCTCCCTCCCTCTCTCTCCCTCTCTCCCCCCTCTCTTTCTCCCTCCTTCTCTCCCTCCCCCTCCCTCCCTCTCTTTCTCTCTCTCCCTCCCTCCCTCCCTTCCTCCCTCCCTCTCTCTCCCTCTCTCCCCCCTCTCTTTCTCCCTCCTTCCCTCCCTCCTCTCTCTCTCTCTCTCTCTCTCTCTCTCTCTCTCTCTCTCTCATTTGAACTTGGGAGTTTTTGTGAAGCTGCTCTGATTTGAGTAATATTTCAAAATTACAAAAACAAAGCCTCATAAAAATCTATTATTGGCCCATGCGAGGCTGAGTCATGAATAAAGACAATGCCTTTCCTTTGACCTGGAATTTATTAATATAGAAAATCTCCTAGGTCTTTAAATGAACCCAGACTGTGACAAGTGTTGATAAAATTTGTCAGAACAGATGTCAGAGGCCTCAAGCTTCTTGGGTGGTACAGGCAAGAGACTGCTGGGCTAGCCATTTCTCAAGATGTTCTTTACAAAATGACTGGGTTTGCGAAGTTTTTATATCCACAGGAGGTTTTCTTACTGACACTTATCCTGCCTGGAAACCTGTCTCCCAAACTGCTTTTGGATTTATGCCTTGATAATAACTGTTACGTTGTGGATGTCATTTCCACCTTAGTGAGAATCAGCTCAAATTCCCCTTTCTTCCAAGGTAGGTTCCTAGGAGAGGATTGTGAGGGGGAAAGGTGGCAAAGATGTCTTGCTCTTGAAATCACACTTGTCTTTCCAACTCCCTGGCATGGTGTGAATTTCAGTCTAAATGTCCATGTAGGGCCCCTTAAGATAGATATTTTTGCCTGCACTAGTTCACAAGGCAGAGCTCTGGGAGGGACCGGACGGTGGCGGAGGTAACAGGAAAAAGTTTGCCTTAGGTAAACACTGTATAGTCACGTGCTGCCTACTTGGAGCAGTAGGGATCCATGCTAGTCACCTCTATGGGTGCGACTCTGCCATCCAGAACTTCTCCACCACAGGGAGCTTTAGTGGTATTTTGAGTAGATTTGATCAACTTCTATTTTCCTAGACTCTGGGTCTTCATACCTGACCTTTTCAGTTGTATACTCAGAAGCTATAGATGTATTTCCAGAAGCTCAGAGCCCTTACTAGTTTCCCCAGAGTTCCTGAGGGCAGGAGCCAGGGCAGCAGAGTAGCCCAGCCTGGGCAGCCTTGACACACATACCATTCTCAGTCCATGCCCCAAAACTCCTTACTCTCCAGCTTGGGCACCTGGAGGGGCACAAGTGGGAAAGGCTGTGCCCAGTGTCCCTTGCTAACTCTCTCAGTAGACAAGTCATTGCATCAGGTGCTTTCCTTCATGAAAACCAAGGTCCATTTCCTAAAGGACAGGCTGAGACTGACCAGCTTCCTACTTCTAACGGAAGGTGCTCTCCCTGGTGGAATTGTACCAGCCTCTAGCCAAATGATCCTTCTGAGTGCCACTGGATGGTGACAGGGATCATCTGAGGATTGTTTCTCCATACCAAGCACAAACAGGAAGTTTAATTCAAATAATACCCAAGTTGAGTTGGGGATACGCTTCGCTTCCGTGGGTAAAAGCACTCATATAAGCATGAGTTCAGAGCCCAGCAACCACAGGGAGGAAAGCCAGGCACTGGCTTGTAACACTAATGCTAGCATGGGCAGAGATAAGAGGCTCACTGGGGTACCGGGGAAGACTACAGAACATGGTAGAGCAGGGCACAGTGGCACCCTCTGGCCTCTGTACACACACTTGCAGGCTCTTACATGTGCACATGTGTACCACATGCATGTGCACACACAAACTATGCCCAGACTGCACGGGTATACCACATGTATGTACACACATGCACACAAATCATGCCCAGAAGGAGCTGATGGTCCCATCTTGACAGCACGGAAATTGAGCTGTAGCTAGCTAGAAATTCCATTTTCACACACCACTACACAGCCCAGCCAACAGAGCAAGTTGCACACATATGGTACCAGCATGGCACCTTGGTCCGTGTGGAAATGCACAATGCATTAAGGGAAAATCTAGAAAGCAACTTTACACCTAGCAGCCCTGTAGAGTATTGCATCATTTTATTAATGTTCGACTTAACTTATGTAGCCCTTTTGGTCACATTTTTAACTTACTTTTTTGTGTGGAGAGATGAGTGTGGAGGTCAGAGGTCAGTATGTGGAGGTCAGAGGTCAGAGTGTGTGGAGGTCAGAGGACAGTGTGTAGAGGTCAGAGGTCAGTGTGTGGTCAGAGGTCAGTGTGTGGAGGTCACAGGACAGTGTGTGGAGTTCAAAGGTCAGCATGTGGAGGTCAGAGGACAGTGTGTGGAGGTCAGAGGACAGTGTGTGGAGGTCACAGGACAGTGTGTGGAGGTCAGAGGACAGTGTGTGGAGGTCAGAGGACAGTGTGGGGAGGTCAGAGGTCAGTGTGGGGAGGTCAGAGGTCAGGGTGTAGAGGTCAGAGTGTAGAGGTCAGAGGACAGTGTGTGAAGGTCACAGGACAGTGTGTGTGGAGGTCAGAGTATGATGTACAGGAAGGGTCAGTTCTCTCCTTTTGCCACTATTGTTTTATAAAAACACAAACCGCAGACATTTGATTTTACCAAATGAATACTCAGGAGGCAGACTCTGTGGAGAAAGCCTGCTAGCTCAGAGAAGCAGCGAAAGCACTCAGCTTGCCCTCCTACTCCACCGACTTCCCAGAAGGAAAAAGCTCTTCTTCTCCAAGATCTCTTAAATCCCCTTCAACTCAAAGACCCTCCTTTCTGTTTATTTACGTTCACTCCCTGTCAGCTGGTTGCTTATTCTGCCTCTTGATCTAGGGTTGACTTCATTTAGCTCTTGGATTAAAGGTGTGTGCTAGTGAACCACACCACAACAAGCTGTTTTTGTTTGTTTCAGTAACACAATCTTGGGGTTCACAGTGTGATCAAATATCCTGCAATCCACCACATAGGTCCTGAGGATTGAAGTCAGGTCATCGGGCAACAGATACCTTTACCCATGGAGACATCTTGCTGGTCCCGTATTTTTTTAAATTTTGTTTTTAGTTGGAACTATTTAAGGAGAAAGAAGCGTAGACAGTCAAGTTTCACAATGTCTTAGGCCTCTGACACTCTTAGTTAGGACACAGACTCAGATAAAGCTACTGTCCTGGGCAGGATTGCTCTAGACACCTTTCTAGAGGCCTTCAGTAGGAGGACCCAGAGGACAGTCTTAGGAGAGGAGCCCGGCTCCAGCCTGGCTATCTGTAGGGAAGGAGTGAGTGACTCACACCTGCTGTCAAACCTTCTTAGATTTTTTTTTCACTTAAACTTTCCCACAAGACAAGTGCCTGTTTGTCTTTCATTTAGTAGCACATCCCTGCAGCTTGGAGGTGTGCGAGGTACAAACTAGGAGCCATCTGCAGCAAGGGCACAGGATATGCTGACTTGTGTCACTCGTGCAAATGTGACTTCAAACAGTTGGGCCACTTCTCCTCTGCCTAGCGTCATCTCTGGTGAAACTGTGGATGTCATAAGCTGGGGGCTGAACCCCATGTTCTGTATCTAGGAGAGGAAAAAACTAAAGAGAATGCAGACTCAGATGAAGGATTGCAGAGTATCTGCCCTGTTCCACTCTAGTCAAGGCTCCTGGGCCCCAGGGATTGGCTGTGAGTCACTGTTCCAGGGCCTGCAACACTGCCTCTGCAGGTGTGGAAGGACACACTCCACACCCTTATACTCAGTCGCTGTCATCTCAAACAGACCTACATTAGCAGTAGCATCGGACTTGTAAAAGAGGAAATGTAAAAATAAACCCATTACTTGCCAGCCTGAATCTGTGGCAAGCGGGTTGGGGTTTCTGAGGAGGTTGAACATTCTAGTAGAGACCCCTGGCTAACCTTAAGACTTAAATGTGTCCCAGATAATTTACCAAATGACTTGATGCTTATCCACCAATCTGATTTAGTTGGGCATCCTGTACTGTGCTCAGTCTATCAGCCTTCATGTTTGGGCTTGCTCCAATTGTATACTGTGTGCTGCCAGGCTTAGCCTCCACTACATACCCTGGGCCCTCTCAGCACAAAGAGGAATGCGGCAGGACCCTAGCCTGAAGGAATTTTCTGTCTGGTGCAAGAGGCAAGAGTGTGAGCAGAGACTTCCAAAAGTATGCAAACTGTTCCTGAGAATTTGGGGTCCCTGTTGAAACAGGGACAGCATCAGAAGTCAGAAAAGATTACAGGACAAGAGTAGCAAGTACAGAAGCAAACCTGAGTCTGGAGAAGAATCTAGATTGATCGTAGATAAAACCCCTAAGAAGAGGGCAAGATAGGCCAGTCAGCAAAGTGCTCGCTACCCAAGCACAGGACCTGAATTAGACCCAAAACACACATAGGAAGCCTGCTGGGGTGGCACATGCTTGTAATGGGCATGGCCCTAGGGCTCCCTGGCCAATCTACTTGCCTAATTGGTGAGCTCCTGGCCATCAAGAGACTCTAAATCCAAGATGGACTGCACCCAAGGAGCAACATACACAAGGGTGACTTCTAGTCTCCACATACACACACAAACACATATGTACATGTACCCATATCCACCATGCACAGACTCCCCCAAAAGATCCTTGAGAAGAGAAGAATTATTCAGTACATTCTACTTAAGTGATTCTTTAACAGCCTGGAAAGAAATCAAGCTAGAATCATCATTGCCTTAAGTCGCATACCCCAAATTAAGGGGTTTAGTTGACACAGAACTATGAACACACTACCAATCAACAGAAGGGGAAAGCAAGTGTTTATGTGATCTTCAGGATGATAAGAGAATTTTTAAGCTAAATACTCAAAACAGGCATTATAAAGAAAGTCAAACCATCGCCACCTTGGTTTTTCTCAGCATCTCTTCTGCCCTTTCTGGTTTTTTTGAAACATATAGAAGTTTTGACTTTTATGTAATGAAATTTATCAGGGTGGATATTCTATAAAAATACTTATCAGCCAATGGGAAAGACTGATATATTAGTGAGAAATGGATCCAAAAAAAAAGGAATGAACAATTCAGCAAAGAAGAAATACACACATACAATACTCACTTACACACTTATGCATTCATACACACACACATACACACACAGAGGCAATGAGGTGCAGTGGGTAGAAGCATTTGTTACACAAGTGTAAGGACTTGAGTTTAAGTCCCCAGGGCCAAGGAAAAGTCAGACGTGTAATGTAAGTGTCAGCAACCCCAGAGCTCCTGGGAAGATGGTTGGCAGAGAGCGAATGCCAAGGAACTCACAGCCAGGGAGTCTGGCATCTGTGGCAGCAAACAACATACAGGTCTGTCTCAAAGTGGGAGGTGAGAATGCACACTGAAGATTATCCTCTGACCTCATCATTTCCATTGTAGCGTGTGCTACACACACACACACACACACACACACACACACACACACACCAATGTACATATAGTACTCAATTTCACTAGTAATAAGAAAGGAAAGAAAAAGTGTCTTAGGTTTTCCATTGCTGAGAAGAGACTCTATGACCAAGGCAACTCTTACAAAGGACAATATTTAATTGGGGCTGGCTTATAGGTTCAGAGCTTCAGTCCATTATCCTTAAGGCAGGAGCATGGCAGCATCCAGGCAGGCATGGTGCAGGAGATGGCTATGAGAGTCCTATTTCTTGTTCTGAAGGAGGAGACTGGATCACACTGACCAGACTTAGGCATATTTATGAGACCTCAAAGCCCCGCCTCCACAGGGACACACTTCCTCCAACAAGGCCACAGCTCGTATAGTGCCACTCCCTAGGCCAAGCATATTCAAACACATGGGTCTATGGAGGGCAAACCCTTTCAAACAACTACAAAAAGCAAGTCCAATGTTTAAGAGGGTTTGAGAAAAAGAACTCTCACCCCCTGTTACACAAATGTAAATAGTAGCAACCTATACTGGCTCTACAGTCAAATATATGAACTAACTAGTAACTACTAATAATTGTTATATATCAGAAAGGACTTAAGTACAGGACGTTTGTTACAGTGTAGTTAACAACAAAAACAATATATCCATCCACAAATAAGGTAACCATTGAGTGCATTGGGCATTCAGTTCACAAATCCCTGTCTTGTTCTAAACAGCCCCAGCTTAAAGTGTGGTTGTTCTGACCCTCAGTTCTCAGAGCATGCCCAGTTTCCTATATCCCTCTAATCTGTACCAAGATATAAACAGTATACCTTTTACAAATAAGTATTTTGGGGGATGGTGAGATGGTTCAGTGGTTAAGAACACTGTCTGCTCTTTCAGAGGTCCTGAGTTCAACTCCCAGCAACCACATGGTGGCTCACAACCATCGATAAAGGGATCTGATGCCCTCTTCTGTCTTCTGAAATGACTACTATATTTGAAAAAATACACAAATAATTTTTTTTAAAGATTTATGAGTACACTTGCTGTTTTCAGAAACACCAGAAGAGGGCATCAGATCCCTTTACAGATGATTGTGAGCCACCATGTGGTTGCTAGGAATTGAACTCAGGACCTCTGGAAGAAGAACAGTCAGTGCTCTTAACTGCTAAGCTGTCCCCCCAGCCCTAAATAAATTTTAAAAAATAAATGCTTTGTTTAAAATAATAGAATTCAATGCCTTCTTTTCTGGACGATATAGATCAGAGAGCTAGATGCAATAGCTTATTATAGAATAATTTTATAAAAATAGCTACTGTCCGGTGGCTCAAGAACATTTTATTCTTCTAAGGGGGTTAGAAACCTCAGGAGTCAGGTGGAGGGGTGACTTACATACTAGATTACTTGCTGTTGCACAGGTACAGGCATGGTGCTCACAACTGTCTGTAACTCCAGTTCCAGAGCATCTGATGTGCCTTTGCAGGCACTGCACACACATGATGCACACACATGATGCACACACACACACACTCAAGAATACTCATACATGTAAAATAAGATCAAGTCGCCCATATCTATCTTCAAAAGTATTTACTTATTTGGGGTCTTCCTGAAAGTGTCCAGATATATTCCAACCTAAATTGGAGGTCCTTACAGATTTCTATGGATGTGGCTTGACTCTTTTAGCCAGGGAGTGATCGAAGAGAGTGTTAGGCAGGAACATCTAAGTCCTGAGGACTAACCTGCAGTTGAATAGTACAGCCAGCACCTACTAAGGCTACCTTAGACAAGCTACCTACTACTCCCAAGTCTCTACTTTACCATCCATTAAGTGGGTGCAATTGCCAAATTTCTTTTTTAAATGATTTATTTATTTTGTGTGTATGTGTTTGGTCAGGCACACTAGAAGGCATCAGATCTTGTGGGACTACAGTTATAGATGCTTGGGAGTAGCCATGTGGGTGCTGGAAAATGAACTCAGGATCTCTGGAAGAACAGCCAGCTCTCTTAACCACTGAGCATTTCTTCAGCCCCTGCCTCATTTCTTTTGACAGAAGAGGGAAATACCTACAGGACAATAGCACCATGTCACACAGAGCCCACTCATCTGTTCCAGGCCTTTTGTTTTCCAGAAGAAAACCCATTCCTTTTTATAGTCAACTGCAGCAGAGCGTTCCCAATAGGCTAGCATTCAGGTTGTGTCCACATGCTCCTTAGTAACTATCTTGCCTGGGGACACCTGAACCAGACCTGCTGACAGTTATGGGTGTTGAGAAAGAACTGAGACACACACCAGGTCTCTGATGACCTAAATGCTGCAGCCAGTGTTACCTGAGCCCTACTTCCTCTTGTGCAAAGAATGAGGCCAGACCAGTTTCTTCCCAAGCCTTCCTTGGGGGCTTTCAAGAGACGAATGCTGTTTCCATTTGGAAGAGAGGCTGACCCACCCGATGTTGAATCTAGGCAGCTGGGCAGAGGTTGTGAGGTGTCTTCTCATTACTCAGGGAGGAACAAGATGCCCACTCAGAGGTAAAAGGCTGCTCGTGTGGGCACAAAACGTATTTAGTCACTCGCTGTTGGCCATCCCCAGCTCTGGCTAGCATCCTCAATAAAGGCAGTCTCAGAAGGCACCAGATCTTCCCTTCAGCCTCCACAGAGACTGCACACAAACTAGTTTACAGATTCCTGCAATTTTATCTCCCTTTGTTCGTCTGACAACTTAGAGTTTGTAGGTTTGCCTGAAGAATACTGCTGTGACATTCGTGAATGGGGATGATGGGAAGAACCAAATTAGACAATCACATAAAAACTGCTCCAGGTCAGCAAAGGGACCTGGAGTTTATGGGGAGGTTCCTGCCCCAGGTCTGATGGTGGTGGTATACATTCTGAAATGGGCTGGACTGGGAGAGGTGCCAGAAGAGTTTCATGGCTGCTTCATCCCTTTGCTATGGAAGGCCTCAGCAGGAGCAGCAATCCTAACTGGAAGGAGAGCATACGTTGTCCACAGACAGGCTACACTGAGGAGGCTGAGTTCTGCTCACTGGGACAGCATGGCTGTGATAGTTAGAGTATCTGGTCTCTGTTAGAACTGTAGAGGAGAGGCGGACCCACAGAGTCCACTGATGCATTAATATTCTGTCAAGTCATTATAAGCCATAACTTCCTATAAGAAGGAAACTTTTTTTTTTGGTTTTTCGAGACAGGGTTTCTCTGTGTAGCCCTGGCTGTCCTGGAACTCACTCTGTAGACCAGGCTGGCCTCGAACTCAGAAATCCGCCTGTCTCTGCCTCCCAAGTGCTGGGATTAAAGGCGTGTGCCACCACCGCCTGACTAGAAGGAAACTTCTTATAGATGCCAGAAAGCTCACTGAAACTGCCACAAGGGAATGTCCCTGGCTCAGGTTCTAGCTGAACACTGGAAGGAGTGCACTCAAGGGGACTGGCGCTTAGAAGTCATGAAGGCCCGGGTGGTGGTGGCGCACACCTTTAATCCCAGCACTTGGGAGGCAGAGGCAGGCAGATTTCGAGGCCAGCCTGGTCTACAGAGTGAGCTCCAGAACAGCCAGCCAGAACTACACAGAGAAACCCTGTCTCGAAAAAACCAAACCAAAAAAAAAAGAAGAAGTCATCAAGGGAAATGCTGGCTCTTATGTGACCTTGGATAAGCCAGCCGCATAAAGGACAGGAAATAAGCAAACTTTTGCTTCTTTGCCTGCTTGCCCTTGATCTTGCTGGAAAGTTCGTCTATCCTGCTGCTGAGCCATTCCTTCCTGGTTTTAGAACCTACGTCTTTGGGATTTGAATGAATACTGAAGACCAGCTGAGACATCCAGCCTCATGGACTGAGCAATACTATATTCTTGGCCTTTCTGTCAGGACACAGCACTGTTGGATTAGCCAGACCACAGCCTGTAAGCCACTCTAATAAATCCCCTTTTGAGATGTATATGTATAAGTATATGTATACACACATACACACACACACACACACACACACACAATCTATATTGTTGGGGTCTAAAAATCCAAAACAACCCAAGCAGGCACAAGAGTCCAGCAAAACAAAATTTGAATTAGAATTCTACTTGAATTAGACAGCAAAGACTGACTAGTCAGGGGCAACACCACAGACTCAGGAGCTGAACTGTGACTCCTGAGCCACGATGTTACAGAGTTTGTAAGCTCAAAATCCACAAACATCTGTGCCATGTTATAGTCACGATTTTTCATCAGTCAGAAGCATTTGTTCTTTTGTGGTTGGGAACAACCATTATGTTTTGGGGAACAAAAGAAGAATAAGGAGGAAATTGGATAGCCATCTGGAAAGGTTCCCTAGAGTCTGAGAACTTGAACTGAATTTCATCTTATGATCAGAATGGAGTTTGAAAACAAAATGGCAGTACTTAGGACAAGTTTCATTTGTTTGACCTCAACAATACAATATATGTGATATATATATATATATGTGTGTGTGTGTGTGTGTGTGTGTGTGTATGTGTGTGTGTGTGCGCGCGTGCGCGTGTGTATATATATATGTGTGTGTGTGTGTGCGCGCGCATATATATATATGTGTGTGTGTGTGCGTGCATATATATATGTGTGTGTGTGCACGCGCATATATATATATGTGTGTGTGTGTATATATATTATATTATATTATATTATATTATATTATATTATATTATATTATATATATGAGTTTATGTGTACATATATTCTATCATTCTGTTCTTCCAGAACAGTTGTTCTCAGCCTTCCTAATGCTATGACCCTTTAATATAGTTCCTTATTCTATGATGACTCCCCAACCATAAAATTATCTTGTGGCTACTTCATAACTGTAATTTTGCTACTGTTGAGAATCATAATATAAATTATGATATGCAGGATATTTAATATGTGACCCCCAAGGGGGGCACAGCCCACAGGTTGAGAACTACTGTTCTAGAGACCCCTGACTAAAACATAGAGTGAGCAAATAAGGTTAGTCTTGTACTCTGATAGGATGGCTGCATAAAGAACCATGTTAGAAAGGATTCTAACATAGGCCAGGCTTACTGGTGCACTATTCTGTGATTGATTAGCAATGCCTACCATGGGCATAGGCTTGGGGACTAAGGGTATGCACCAAACATCTGCCAGTTCTGGAGAAAATGCTTGTCTCCACTTCTCCAGTGCTGGTATTGCAGACATGTGCCACCTTGCCTAGCTTTTTTGTGGATGCGGAGGGCCCAAACTCAGGTTTTCATGTTTGTGTGTTGAGTATTTTACCAGCAGAGCCAACTCCTTCTCAAACTAGGGAGCAAGTTTGTGTCTTGTAAGTGCCAGAAATTTCATTGAACTTGCAACAGAAGTTTTCCTGGCTTAGGTTCTATGCACAACAGTTCTTGGAAGGGCTGTGTATTTGTTTGCTTGGTACTGAGAACTGAATAAGTATGTGCTCTGCCACCGAGCTGAAGCCCCAGGAGGGCTCTTTAAATTGGAGCTTTCCATGAACAAGGAAGACCAAAGAGTAGGTGCTTTGGTCCTTCTTAGAAGGAGTAACAAAATACTCATGGGAGCAAATATGGAGACAAAGCATGGGACAGAAACTGAAGGAGGGGCCATCCAGAGACTGTTCCACCTGGGTATCCATCCCTTGTACAGTCACCAAAGGTAGATGCTGATGTGGATGCCAGGAAGTGCATGCTGACAGGAGCCTGATATAGCTGTCTCCTTAGAGGTCTGCCAGAGCCTGAAATATACAGAGGCGGATGCTCACAGCTAACCATTGAGCTGATCATGGGGTTCCCAATGGAGGGGTGAAAAAGAAGACTGAAGGAACTGAAAGGGTTTGTGGCCCCATGGGGAGAGCAACAATACCAACCAACTAGAGCTCCCAGGGTCTAAACCACCAGCCTGGGAGTACATAGGGAGGGACCCATGGCTCCAGCTGTATATGTAGGGGAGGATGGCCTTGTCAGGCATAGGTGGGAGAGGAAGTCCTTGGTCCGGTGAAGGCTGGATGCCCCAGTGTGGGGGAATTCGTGGGTGGGGAGGTGGGAGTGGGAGGGTGGATGGGGGCATATCCTCATAGAAGAAACAGGAGGAGGGGGGATGGGATAGGAGGTTCCTGGGTTGGGAGGGAATGGGGAAAGGGGAATCACATCTGAAATGTAAATAAAATATCCAATAAAAATAAATAAATAAAAATAAATTGAAGCTTTCGGAAAGTAACAGGAGGAGACAATTATTACAGTGATGTCAGCATTACTGAAAATTCTAAAATAGTTTACAATTTCTGGCAGAGAACTTTGAAAGTGAATTTTTTTTCCTCTTTACTTATAGAGAATTGGATTTTTGTAATTACCTGGTTCGTGATAGAATCTCATTACTGGTGCATACAGGCATATTTTTGTATGTTCGGTGGTGGTTTGTATGAGAATAAGCACCATAAGCTCATGTGTTTGAGTGTTTCCCAAAGGTCCATTATGTTAAAGACCTGGTCCCTTGTCTATGGTGTTTTTGGGAGACATAGAATTCTGAGATGGGGCTGGGGAGTGAGAGGAAGTTTAGTCAGTGCAGATATGCCCTTGAGGGAGATTCGGGGACCCTGGTTTCTCATCCCTGACTCTTGCTTCCTAACTACCATGAAGTTTCCTGACTGAAACCTACAAAACTATGAGCCAGGATAAACTTCCTGGTTTTTGTTTTTTTTTTAAGGTGATCATCCTGGGTGCTTTACTGTAACTTGAAAAGCTGGGATGGGAAGATGACTCAGTAAAGGGCCTGCTAGACCAGCATGAGGGCCTGAATCTGGATACTCAGGACATGTGTAAAAAGCCAGGTATGGCAGGCAGCCCACCCATGCCTGTACCCTCAGCCTTGAGGTAGAGTGAGGGTGAAGACAGACAGACCCCCTTAAGCTTGTTGGTCAGCCAGCCTAGCCAAACCGATGAGTGTCAGGTTCCATGAGAAACCCTGTCTCAAAAATAAAGGAAGAGAATGATATAGAAAGTGCCCCGCCCTGGCCTGGGGCTTCCACACGCATGAGCACATACAATCGTTCCTCCCCCACCGTGCACACAAATAAATACAGGAAGAACTTGGAAAGCTGACCATCGTACCATTATGGCCATTTTCAAGTGTGCAGTTCAGTGGCATACAGTAGACTAAGAGTGCTAGGCAAGCCGTTTCTAGAATCATCTTCATCATGCAAAACTGAAACTACCTACAAAACAACTTCTGAGCCCTCTCCCCTGACCTGCCAGACAGTCTACTGGTTTTCTGTGTTTGACTAAACATCACAGATAAGGTGACTCATACAGGATGTGGCTTTTTGTGAAGATTCTTAGTGTGGTATCCTCAGGGTCTGTCCCTGTGGTAGCATATGTCACAATCTTTTTCCCTTTTATGGACAAATAACATCCCATTATATGAAAGGATACCTTTCTTTATTCCTCCATCATGGGTACCCAGGTTGCTTCCATCTTTTGGGCATTATGAACAAGCCTTTTGCATCAAGAGAAATTATAAGCATTACTGTGGAACTACAAGGTGCTCTGCTATGAGGGTGAGGGTGGGCGTCCACGATCCCTCCTCCAGTCCTCGTGATACAGTTTTGTTTGTTTCATCTTTGTATAACCCCGTAGTGTATCCATGCATCCCCGCTCCCCAGGTGTTTCCTGGGCTTTATAAAGAATGCTGTCCTTTGCTTTCTTGGGGAGTTTACCCTTTTCACCTATTGCTATTGCTAAGGTTTATATTATATTTCCCGCTATACTGGTTCTTTTTCATTGCTGTGTGACACCTCAGAAAGCGCAGGGCCCAAGGCTGCCCACACTGACATTTGGGTACGAGTTGGTGTGGCCACTTTGGAAAGCAGCCTGCCACTACTTCAAGAGGTCAATATTCCTGTACCTTGTACCCTGGCAGTGTCTCTCTTAATGGAGAAATTCCTGCCTGGGTAAAACCAGAGATGTGTTTGTAGAATGTCCCCCAGCAGCTCTGCTGGTTGTATCAAAACCACCAAGCAAGAACAACTGACTGGGTGCTCATTCAGCAGAAAGGATTTCATCCCTGTGATGGTTTGTATATGCTCGGCCCAGGGAGTGGCACTATTAGAAGGTATGGCCTTGTTGGAGTAGGCATGGCACTATGGACATGGGCTTTAAGATCTTCATCCTAGCTGCCTGAAGCCAATATTCTGCCTTCAGCCTTCAGATGAAGATGTAAAACTCTCAGTTTCTCCTGCACCATGCCTGCCTAGATACTACCATGTTCCCACCTTGATAATGGACTGAACCTGTGAACCTGTAAGCCAACCCCAATTAATTTTTTTTTTTTTTTTTTTTTTTTTTTTTTTTTTTTTTTTGTTTTTTTCGAGACAGGGTTTCTCTGTATAGCCCTGGCTGTCCTGGAACTCACTCTGTAGACCAGGCTGGCCTCGAACTCAGAAATCCACCTGCCTCTGGCTCCCAAGTGCTGGGATTAAAGGCATGAGCCACCACTGCCTGGCCTCCGATTAAATATTCTTTATAAGATTTAACTTAGTCATGGTGTCTGTTTGCAGCAGTAAAATCCTAAGACAACCCCATTACCTTTCCTTCAGTCATGTGATGCCAGAATTATTCCTGTAATTAGCTTGAGAGCAGGAGTCTTGTAGCCATTGATACTTTGGTGACAGTCCTACTCAGCTACAGGACAATTGTTATAGACCCAAACAAGACCAGGGAGGATGAGGGTCCCTTGGGCACACTGAGCAAGTGGTCAGGTCCTGGGGAGGGGAAACAAAGAGAGAGAGAAATTTGTACCTGTGGGAAATAGACACACTACAAGGCAGTCTTCACAAATACTTTAGTCACTCGGTGAATCCAAGTGGCACTTATCACCTCAAAATGCTGTTAAGTTTATCAGGGTAACTGTTTACCCAGCACCCTGACAGTATGCTGTCATATGATTTTGTCATGTCATCGCTGTGCTAGAGTTTATGACAGTGCACCACAACAGGTTATGTTATCTCCATCCGTAGCCGAGGAAGCCAAGACTCAGCATAGTCAAGTAACTCCTTAAGAGTCACACAGCTGGACAGGCAGTGGTGGTGCAAGCCTTTATTCCCAGCACTTGGGAGGCAGAGGCAGGCGGATTTCTGAGTTTGAGAGTTCGAGGCTAGCCTGGTCTACAGAGTGAGTTCCAGGACAGCCAGGGCTATACAGAGAAACCCTGTCTCGAAAAACAAAACAAAACAAACAAACAAACAAACAAACAAAAAAGAGTCACACAGCTGGAGAACGGCTGACTCCAAAACTGGTCTACCAGTAAAAGCAGGTGATGTCTGAGGGCTCAGGCTAGCTCTCTCCCAGAAAATCTTTCTTTACATGGTCTAAACATAGCAACCCCCATTCTTCACACTGCGAACAAAACCAGCAGCTCTTCTTTTTCAGAGACAATTTTAAGGGCAGCCTCTAGGGCAGTGCTCCAAGCTGAAAGAACTCTGCTCCACATCATTCTCTGCAGGCAGGTCCTGATGTGTCCATGTATGGAAGGATTCCCCAAGGTGGCCTTCAGGCCTCCAGCACCGTCCTCAGATGTGGGTCAAAGGCAGCACAGCACAGCCTGTCCACAGCCACTGCAGGAGTCCACTTGGCCTTTCAACTAGTTATCCGTTGTTTTCAAAGATGCCCTAAGCAGCAGGCGATATGGAGATATAGTCTGTCTCCATCCGGCTCCTAACGTAGACGACCACTCCCGGTCTCAGAGCGGGAGCACGCCATCTGTACACGCAGCCCCGAGCCATCTCCCAGACTGTCTTCTGGTTAAACAGATGTTATCATCCGCTTCTCTCTCACAGATGGCTAGAGCTGCCGGTGGTCCCTAAAGATGTGCGGCCTGGGCCTGTCTTAGTTTCATCACCCAAGAGGTGCCTGTAGGAAAAGAGGCTAGGTTGGGCCAACTCCACAGGCGACTCCACTTCCTTTTCTTGGTTCAGTGACTCCCTTCAGTGTGTGTGTGTGTGTGTATGTGTGTCCGCCAAGGAACAGGTACTGCTGGCTACAGGCTGATTATTAGCTTTCTGTCTGCTGGCAAAAGACATTCACAAGAAAGCTGCATGGTGCCTCATCTCTGGCAGTGTTACCATGTGGCTTATGTTTTAAGTTTTTGAAAGATCATTTGGGTTTTGTTGTTGTTCTCAATCTCGATCTAATCTCATTTCAATGGATTGTATAAGTAGAATTCTTCCAAACTCACAGTCACCTACTTTAGACATGGTTGAAAACACACCCCCTAATTTTGTATAGCTTGACTCTAGATTCTATAATGACCAAGGGCATAGAGTCTGGGCTCAGATATGGGCTCAGCACACACAAGTTGTAAACTACACAACAGCTTACAGCCTTGGTTTCTTGAGGTGTGTAGCAGGGATTATTAACTGAGACAGCTGTGGAAAATCAGCCCATTGCCTGGTTCAGGAAGCCTCGGGCGTGATTGCTGTCATTCTGACGACACTTGCGTTAGTGAGACAGGAGAGTGCGTGTAACCATAGCTGATGTCCGAGTGTCGTGTTAGGAGAAGTGTACATCCCCGTGCTCTTGACTCAGCTTGAAGCCCTTGTGCTAGCAAGGCTCTTGAACTCAGTACTCAGTTTGCATTACAGCACGGCTGTCACTTTCCCTGATAAATGAAGTAGATGTAACACCCTGCTTTTTTAAATCATTTAATTTGTTTACATTTCAACTAATATTCCCTTTCCCAGTTACCCCTCCACAGCCCCTCCCCTATCCCATCCCCCCTCTTTCCCCTCCCCCTTGCCTCTATGAAGGTGCTCCTCCACCCACTCACCCACTCACCCACTCCCACCTCACCACTCTAGCATTCCTCTATGCTAGAGCATCAAGCCTCCACAGGACCAAGGGCCTCCCCTCCCATGGATGCCCAACAAGGCCATCCTCTGCTACATATGTGGCTGGAGCCATGGGTCCCTCCATGTGTACTCTTGCTTTCTATTTATTAGTTTCAGCAGCAACCATGTGTCTGGTCAAGAACACTGTGCTTCAAGGGCTGGGAACATGGTTCACTGGGTAGAGTACTTGCTACGTAAGCATAAGGGCCCAAGTGTGGGTCTCTGTCACTCAGTAAAGAGCCGGCTGTGGTGGTACTCACCTGGAACCCTAGCACTGGGAAGGTGAAGACAGGATGATCTCAGAGCCTCACTGCTCAGCCAGACTAACCAATTGTTGAGGTCCAAGTTCAGTGGGAGACCCTATCCCCAAAACTAAGGTGGAGAGCGATAGAGGATGGTATCTAAAGTCAGCACAGATGAGCACATCTGGATACACAGATGTACACACATGCATAGATGACCACACACACACATACATGCACACGCACACGAAGAGCATACCTCAACTGGTTGAAATGAACACTCCAACTTGAGGAAGAATGTTGAATTATCATGTTGAAATGTGGAACTGTGGGATGTTTGTGCCATCTATATGAGGCCAGTGGCTACCATGGGTTAAGAGATGAGCATGTCACCAGATGGTGGTAGGACATGCTGTTGGGATCCCAGCACGTGGGAGGCAGGTAGATCTGTCTATGAGGTCCAGGCCAGCTTGGTTTATAGAGCAAGTTCCAGAACAGCCAGGGCTACACAGAGAAATTCTTTCTCAGCAAACACACACACACACACACACACACACACACACACACACACACAATGGGGGGGGAGCATTTTACAAACAGAACAACTAGAAAAGCAAACCTGTGTCATCAGAGCTTCAGAGCAAAGTGGTAGCATCACCAATCACCAAGATGCCCACAATGGGAGAGATCAACTTTGAATCAGGTCATGAAGAAAGATAAAGAACCAGGGGCAAGATAACATGCTTTCGAAAGTTCTCTTTGGCTCAGCAACTTGAGCAGGGACACAGGAGGCCAAGATGGCTGCCACCTGAATTAACTCAGTGCCTTGAGCAGGGCTGTGGAAGGACCCTGCCACCCGAATTCAGGCCTCTGTCCTGTTTCTTTCTTGAAATCTGATCTTTATTATCTAATCCAAGATACAAAGTGAAAATTATTGAGGTTCCTCAGTAGGAGCTGGAAGACAGTCTGTGGAGCCGAGTTTGATGCTCAGAACCCGTGTACAAAAGCTGACTGTGGATGAGAAGGACGGCTCAGTAGGTAAAGGCATTTGCTACCAAACCCAACCACCTGAGTTTGATCCCTGGGTCCTATGTGGTACAAGGAGAGAACCAGCTCCTGCCGGTTGTCCTCTGAGTTTAATATGCGTGACCTGGCTTGCACCATCACCCCCTAAACAAACAAACAAACAAACAAACAAATATTTTTTAAAATTTTAAAAGCAGGTATGGTGGCTTGAATGATAATGGCCCCATAAACTCATAGGGAGTAGCATTTCTGGAGGTGTGGGCTTTGAGATTCCAGATTCTCAAGCCAGGCCCAGTCAGTCTTCCTGCTGCCTGCTGGTTCAGATGTAGAACTCTCAGCTCCTCCTGTACCATGTCTGCCTGCATGCCGCTATGATTCCTGCCATGATGACAATGGAGTAGGCCTCTGAACTGTAAGCCAGCCCCAGTGAAGTGTTTCCCTTTATAAGAGTTGCCTTGGTCATGGTGTCTCTTCACAGCAATGGAAACACTAGCTAAGGCACCGGGTTTGGTGAGAGGCTAGAACTAGGGCAGTAGAAACAGTCAGATTCCTAGGGGTAGCTAGTCTACCCAGTGAGCTCCAGGCCAGTGTGAGACCCTGTCAAGAAAACTAAGGTAGACACCTCCTCAGGAACAACACTGGAGGTTGTCCTCCGGCTTTCATGTACACACACGCGCACACACACGAGAGAGAGAGAGAGAGAGAGAGAGAGAGAGAGAGAGAGAGAGAGAGAGAGAGAGACAGAGAGACAGAGAGACAGAGAGAGAAA
>NW_021604891.1:765605-772921 GCF_004785775.1 Grammomys surdaster | reverse complement strand
AGAGAGAGAGAGAGAGAGGAGAATATAGAGGTACAACTGATTTGAGTTGATTTGATTTGAAAGGGGCAACAGCCATGGTTTCTGGGTCCTTGGGTTCTCCTTGGAGGAAATAGTAAGAATGTCCAGTGTCAGCTTCACTCTCAACCTCAGCCCTAGTTTTCTCCATCTGGCCTGCTCCGTGACCCCAGGCACAGATTCTGGAGCTAGACTGCCTAGGCTCCAAGCCTAGTTACAGCTGGGTGAATGCAGGCTGTTCTCTCAACCTCTCTGTGCCTCAGTTTTCTCATGTAAAGTTGGAACAACAACAACGTCTCTTCTGAAGCATTACTGGGAGTATTGAAGGACCAGTTTATATTAAGAGCTTTGGGTAGTGGGTAGCACTGAGAGAGCCCAGGATCTCTGTGCTACAGTCACCACGGATACAGCATCCAGGGTGCTCTGCCCTTTGACTTTTCCTCTGGCTTTGTAATGTAGTCACAAAGTCCTTCTCAGTTATTCCTTGTGTAGCTAGAATTTGATATTTGGTTAATTCCAGGATACAGTAAAACTTCAAGCCCCAAACTAAGGTGTCCCAAATGGACCAGACTCTCCCATCCTGCCTCACGTTTACCTTTCTTATTCAGCCATTTGGCTTCTGTGCCTCTGTGTAGGCCACTCCTTTTGCTGACAGTGCTGCCCCCACTCTCCCCTGGCTTGTCTCCTGGCCACTGTTTCTCTTTCTTCATCTCTTAGCTCAGACATCGCATTGCCTAGGACTTTACTGCACCCCTTACCACCCTGCCTGAAGACCCGGCCCGGGGAGATAGGATTCCAGAACTATCCTTTGTTTGGCACTGCCATCAGGTGGTCAAGTGTCCTGTTATCTACAAAACACTCAGCACCTTGGGACACTGGCTGTGGCTTTTGTCTTCAGTCTCTATGTCCTCTTAGATGTGGCTTCTCCCATTCTCCTTCCTCTCCTCTGTCCTGGAGGCTGACCTACGTGTCTAGACTTCCTGGAATACATAACCAGAAGAAATATAACATAAAGAGAATGTAATTATCAAAATATGCATGTTACTCAGTGAAAGTGCACATGGTAATAACTGTGGGGACTTGCTGTGACATCACAGCTAAGGCCTTGTCATTCCACAGTCACCTTCACACCAAAGCATCATAAGGTTCTACAGTTGCCCATATTAAATGCTTGCATGTGTTCTAAAAAAGCAATATGTGTATCAATACTTTTTACATTTTAACAATTTTTCATTTTGTTAATTTATCTAACCTAGGTTGGAGTGATAGAACTGATAACTAAAGGGTATACATACATACACACACACACACACACATATACATTCATCCATACACACACACACACACACATGTACACACACACACATATATATATACATACATACACACATACACATATATATGTATATACATACACACACATATATACAAACATGCACACACACACATATATATACACACTCATACATACACACATATATACACAAATACATATATATATATACACATGCACACACATATATATATATATATATATATATATATATATGCATAGATATGTGGTAAATAATATATTTAAAAATTATACTCAGTGTTTAAGAAGGTATGCTGACCCTTTCCTGGTTAGTTTTTCAGTCAACTTGACAAAGCTAGACTTACCTGGGAAAAGAGAACTTCAATTGAGAAAACACCTCCAGCAGACTGGCCTGTTAGCTCTTGTCTCTGTTTTCCTGCCCTGGATACCGTCCCTGGCTTCCCTCAGTGATGGATTATAAACTGTAAGTGGAGATAAACCCTTTCCTCCCTAGGTTGCTTTTGGTCATAGTGTTTATCACAGCAACAGAAAGCAAATTAAAACAGGCATTCATGGGAGATGTATCCTAAGCAATTTTAGAAAGCTTAGGCTATTCGCTTTTAAATTTCTTTCTTTCTTTCTTTTTTTTTTTTTTTTTGAGACAGGGTTTCTCTTTATAGCCCCGGCTGTCCTGGAACTCACTCTGTAGACAAGGCTGGCCTTGAACTCAGAAATCCGCCTGCCTCTGCCTCTCAAGTGCTGGGATTAAAGACGTGAGCCACCACTGCCCAGCCGCTTTTAAATTTCTAAATGATGCAAATAATACTGCTTTTAAAATTCATCTTTCACCGGGTGGTGGTGGCGCACGCCTTTAATCCCAACACTTGGGAGGCAGAGGCAGGCGGATTTCTGAGTTCGAGGGTAGCCTGGTCTACAGAGTGAGTTCCAGGACAGCCAGGCCTACACAGAGAAACCCTGTCTCGAAAAACCAAAAAAAAAAAATCATCTTTCATCTCTGTCATTAGCTGAAATGAACAGTTCCTCCTACAAAATCATAGACTTTCTGGATTTATCCATTTCCTGTGTGACCCCTCTTTAGATATGAGCATACAGGGCCATTGAATTGAATATGTTCTATCAAATGCATAATGTGTTTGGTGTCAACTTTTTATACATGTGACGTGCCGTGTCAGGATTAGTACCAGCCTCTCTGGTGACTAACAACATGCTATTTGAACTGGTAGAAGGTCTGTTTTCTGAGCTTCTACTCTCTCCTCCCACAAAGATCACTGTATACGTAAGATCTTAAGCCGAAAGGCAAGGTGGTCCACAACCGGAAAGCTTTGCTGTCAGGTAAAATGCTAAGGTTTTGTACTATCGTTCAACTTTAAGTGCAATGTTCCCTTCGCCACCCACCATACTTCAGCATGTAAGCACAGCAGTCTGTGCTCACCTTCCTGTGACATCACAAGAAAATGTCTCCAACTGAACACAAGAGCCAGCCTTTGTGGGTCTTTTCCCGTGTCACCCAGCATACCAAATGGTTGTAGAGGGTGGCTTATCAGCATGACTTTCTCCGTGAAGGGGTCACATGTCCACTTACATTCTGCTGCGAGCACCTCAGTCTTTGCCTACCATTTCTGCTGCATTATCAGACAATCTCCCACATGAAACCCAGCTATACCAGCTGACAAGGTCATGTACTTTGATGTCTGACAATGGCCGACTACTTACTATGTTCCAAGTGTCTATTTTTGATTGCCATTTACATCGTATCACAGACTGGGACAGCATACACAGCTACCCAGCTCTGCACAGCACACTTTGGGTGATGTCACTCTACCGGCTTCCTTCTTTCCAGCTCCAGCATGCATGCTCTATGCCTCTCCTCTGTTCTCTCTAGATCCCTGCTCTCTTCCTCACATCATCCTCACAACCACAGTGAAAGATACTTTGTTATCTTTTTTTTGTTTTGTTTTGTTTTTGTTTTTTTGAAACAGGGTTTCTCTTTATAGCCCAAGCTGTCCTGGAACTTACTTTGTAAACCAGGCTGGCCTCGAACTCAGAAATCCGCCTGCCTCTGCCTCCCAAGTGCTGGGATTAAAGGCATGCACCTCCGCTGCCCGGCTACTTTACTTCTGTTTGAAGCAAGGTCTCCCTGTGTAGCCTTGGCTGGCCTGTAACTCATTGTGTAGATCAAGTTGGCTCTAACTCATAGAACTCTGCCAGTCTGTTTTCCATGTGTTGGAATTAAAGGTGTGTATCATCACATCTGGCTGTAAGGTATACACATGCTTGTGTGTGAAAGCCAGAGGTTGGCTTCAGATGTCCTCTTACATCATAGTCATTGTCATCATCATCTTGAGACACCCTCTCTTACTGAATCTGTTACTTGACAATTTGGCTATACTGGCTGGCCAGCAAGGCCTTGGTGTTCCCCCTGTCTCCACCTCCCCAGTGCTGGGATTACAGGTGCACACTGTCACACTCAGCTCTTCATGTGGGTGCTGGGGATCCGAGCTCACGTCCTCATGTTTGTATGGCGTGACTTTACCTACCTAGAAAGCTATTTCTCCAATTCTCCATAATTGTTACCTTGGGTTTTTAATAAAGATCTCCCTTGAATTATCCTAAGATTGATGTCTTCGTTCTCTTTGAAAATGTCTTTGATAAAACCTCCCAGTGTAACAATTCAGTCATCACAGAGAAGACAGAAGATATGTGTTGACAAGATAAATAACCAGTTACCTGTTTTGAAGGAGGCCAAATGAAGAACAGGCCAATCTAGGGACTCCCAAGACGTCCTGTTCACTCTGAATCTGGAGTCCTTGGCAGAGACATTACTACCTTGTCTAATGCTGTTGTGTAAGTTGGAAGAAGGTACAGGCTTTGGAAGGACACAGCCCCTCCTAGTCATAGGACTTGAAGTATGGACCCACCCCCCAATCCAGGCACTCCTTGCTTAAACAATGCATGCACTCCTGGGTCATTCCATCTTAGATGATGATGTGTTACACATGATTCTACCACTCAGAATTTGTGGGAATATGTTATTCTTTGCAGGAGATCTTTTCCCACACATTTCCTCTTTGGCTTCCTGAATGGAAGAGGAGGGTCCTTACTGTCATTGTAAGCAAGTAGTAATGTAGTTTGAAGGGCCACAGAAGTTCTGGGAACAAATGCTTCTGTTCTGAATATAATTGTGTCATCTCTGGGAGGCCTGTAAGACCCCATGCTGCCTCTCTGTGACTGAGAGCAACCCTGTGGAGCAGAGGTGGGGGTCAGGGGGAGCAGGCACTGTGAACCAGTTCTCTCTGGCTGGAGCTCTGCATCACTCCCACAATGGTGTGCTGATCTCAGGAGTGGGGCCAGGGAGCCAGGAGGAGGAGTTCAGGAGAGTGGCATGAGGAAACCAAACTGTCCTTGCCTTGTGATTCAGACCTTCCAGTTGTAGAGGGAGTGATTTCGGTTGACATGAATTCCCAGAATGCCTGACACACCCACAAGCAAGCGGGCCCCAACCCATCCCAGGGACCTTCTGTTAGCCAGCTGAGGGCTTGTGTGGCTTCTCTCAGCACCATGACCTGCTCTACAACAGCTTGTCTCCACGAGACCATCAGCAAGAGTTCATTCCTGTGGAAAATGGACAGGAGGCTTGTCTGAGATTAACCCCTTAATTTTAAACGGGGAAGGTTATTTCAGGAGAATTGGTGTCCTGTCTTTGCTAGAAGCTCAACATGCCTTAGCTTCTCTTATTTCTTAAATTGCTCAAGCAGATTGGTCGATGGTTGGTTTGGTGGTAATGACAGGAATATTTACTCTGTAAGCCTGGGAGGACACAGGAAGGTATATCCGGAAACAGGGCAAGGCATTACCCTGAGGCCTGCAGAGAAACACCTTTCCTTCCATGCTGTTGCTGAAGTCAGCACTAGAAAGGAATACTCTCAGTATCTGAGAACTAAATAGTCCCAGAGCCCTTTTGATTTAAAACCAGGACACTGAAACTCAAAGAAATGTATTACTGCTGAAGATTACCCAGGAAATGATAAAGTCAGGGCTGGAATCCAGGTTGGATGGCTGCTAGTCCAGTGTGACTTTTGGTATGTTCTATGCCACACAACATAGATGTCTCTCCATTCATTCATGTGTTCATTCATTCATTCACTCTAACTCCATATATGGAAGACAGCTATGCTCACCACTATACCACGAACGCTGCACCATTTTTTTTTTCTTTTTTGGTTTTTCAAGACAGGGTTTTTCTGCGTAGCCCGGGCTGTCCTGGAACTCACTCTGTAGACCAGGCTGGCCTTGAACTCAGAAATCCGCCTGCCTCTGCCTCCCAAGTGCTGGGATTAAAGGCGTGCGCCACCACCGCCCGGCCTAACTCCGTATTTGTTGAACACTGCTAATTAGTTGGCCCTATGATATGAATGTATAGATCTGGAGCCGTAAATGAGATAGACATGAAGTCTAAGTGCTATAAGAGACATTAATTGGGGAGTTATCCAATAAACGATGGCAAATGTGTCTCCTTGCAAGAATCCAAGGGTACCAAAAATACTACCGTGTACAAACCTAACCTGGCCCTGGGAGAGGTGATCGTGATAGTATCCTGGTTCATTTTTATTTGGTCGAGGTGATACAAGCTAGTTATCTGGAAAGACAACCTCACTTGGAAAAATGCCTCCACAAGATTGCCTAGAGGCAAGTCTGACAGGTGTGGGAGGAGCCAGCTTGCTGCGGGTGGAGCCTGGGTTGTATAAGAATGCAGGGGTCACTGGGCAGTGGTGGCGCAGGCCTTTAATCCCAGCACTTGGTAGGCAGAGGCAGGCGGATTTCTGAGTTCGAGGCCAGCCTGGTATACAGAGTGAGTTCCAGGACAGCCACAGATACAGAGAAACCCTGTCTTGAAAAACCAAAAAAACAAAACCAAAACCAAAAACAACAACAAAAACAAAAAACAAAAATACGAATGCAGGCGGTTTTAGGGTATAGTGGCACACTCAAGCCTTTAATCCCAGGAGGCAGAGGCAGGCAGATCTCTGTGAGCTCAAGGACAGCCTGGTGTGCGTTGCATATCAAGTAGAAAAGCCAGTGCTAGGTACATGTGGGACCTGTCTGAAAAAAACAAAAACAAAAACAAAAACACACACACACATACACAGAGACACATAGAGAGAGGGGGAGGGGAAGAGAGAGAAAGGGGGGGGGGGCAAGAGAGAGCAGGCTGAGCAAGCTGTAGGGAACAAGACAGGAAGCACTGGTCTTTCCCAGCCTTGACTTCAGTTCTTGCCTCTAGTTCTTAGCCTTGAGCTCCTGCCTTGGCTTTCCCTCAGGATAGACTGTAACCTGTAAGCCAAAACAACAACCACCACCACCACAACAACAAAACCCTTCCCTCCCCAGACACTTTTGGTCATGGTATTTACCACAGCACTAGAAACTTAACTAAGACAGTGAGATCCTGGAAGCTGTCCCAGGACAGTCATGTGATACACAAGCGGAGCGGTGGAGAGCAAATGGACAATAGTGTGGTGAGAGGGCATGGGAGGCGAGTTTGGGACAGAGAGACAGAATACGCAAAGGCCTGATGTAAAAAAGATGGTCTTGAGAAACGCAATGGGCTTAGAAGACAGAGGTCCGTAGGGCTGAGGACTAGCGGGAGAAACCACCGGAGGGTTTTTAATAAGCCGAAGTGTCATGGCCAGAGCTTTAAAAGCTCACCGAGGGGAGTGCTCTGTGGGAAGCAGAGGAGGATGCTGGGAGTTACACGGTGATCGCAGCAGCTCACCGGAGAGAGGATGAGGGCACGCATCAGGTGGGGCTGGCAGATGGGGAGGAACAAAGGAGACACAAGATCTTTAGGACACAGCTTGGTAATGAATGTGGAAATCGGGAGGAGGGGAGGCGACAGAGTAGCTCTCGGGGTTTCGATGAGATTGGGGGGGGGGGGGGGGGACGATTCCTGAAACAAACTTCAGGGAGAAGTCTAGAGTGGGCAGGT
>NW_021604891.1:728378-765205 GCF_004785775.1 Grammomys surdaster | reverse complement strand
GAGGGGGAGGGGGAGGGGGAGAGAGCGAGCAAGCAAGCCAAGAGGAAAGGAGGTGATTGAGGGCCTAGGGACACAGTTCATTTGATGAGTGCTTGCCTAGCCAGCTTGAGAACTGAAATTCTCCTGGAGTCAGGCACGGTGGGGGTGGGTGCTTGATTGCAATCCCAGCACTGGGGAGGCAGAGACAAGATGATAGCTGAGGTTTGCTAGTCAGCTGGTCTAGTCAGATTGGTGTGCTCAAGGTTCAGCAAGAGATCTTGTCTCCATCAACAACGTGGAGAGCTTCTGAGGAAGACGCCCGACATCAACCTCTGGCCTCTCCATACATGCACACGTGTTCAAGTGCATCCTGTACATGTTCATGTACATAGAAATATAAATTAATAATTCAGTTGATTTCATTGTGCGGGGCAGGGCGAATGCACACCTAAGAACCTGCCTTTGCTCTTAAGACCTCTCTGGCTTAAGGTTGTTTATTGATTTCAGACCTGTACTTCTATGCTTGCCTTGGGGTGTTGGGCCACAGGCCATCTTTTTCCTTTGCACATCAGGCAGTGGGGGATGCTAAAAGGATGCTGGAAGGCCAGAGAAAGGAGAATGGATGGTTCTTTATCAATTCCTGTTGGCGTTGTCCAGCAGAAGGTATTCATCCCAGCAGTGCTGGTTGGTTCAGGTAAGCAGCAGATGACTCCATCTGCAGCAAGTATGCACTCTCAGACTTGGCTTACCGTATTCTCTAGAAACACCAGACTAGTTGCCCCCACATTCAGATATCTTTACCGCTGTGCTTGCCTAAAGGCTGTTTCCCTGAACCTAGCCTCTTCCTATGTTGCAGCTTTTCCTTTCCTGTAGGAGGAGAATAGAAACTTAGCTAGATGTCTTTCCCCTACCGATAAGGGAGCCTGTGAATAAGGGCGGTGTGAGCTCTGGGAAGGAAAGACTTATAAGAGGGGAGCTAAGAACTGCAGGAACTCTTAGCCCTAAAGCTTCATTCCAACCCTTGCACTAAGGGGTTTAAGTCCAGTTGAACCAGGTTTCTGACAGCCTAAAAGAGAGCCCTTGGAAAAGCCAGTCCTATTTCTTCTAGCTTTCTTTCTTTCCTTTCTCTCTCTCTCTCTCTCTCTCTCTCTCTCTCTCTCTCTCTCTTTCTTTTCTTCCTTCCTTCCTTCTTTCTTTCTTTATTTTTATTTTTTTATTTTTCGAGACAGGGTTTCTTGGTGTAGCCCTGGCTGTTCTAGAACTCACTCTGTAGACCAGGCTGGCCTCGAACTCAGAAATCCGCCTGCCTCTGCCTCCAAGTGCTGGGATTAAAGGCGTGCGCCACCACTGCCCGGCTTAGCTTTCTTTTTAAAAATGTGTATTTTGTTGTTCTTGTTCTTGTTATTATTTTGAGACAGGGTCTCACTATTTTAGCCCTGATGACCTGGGACTCAGTATGTACGCCGTGCTGTCCCCAAACTTATAGGCACCTGCCCCCTTCTGCCTCCCAAGTGCTGGAATTAAACTCGTGTGCCACCACACCTGGCCACCTTTGTTTTTTGAGACATGCTTTCATCATGGCCAGCAAGCTCCAGGACTCCAATTGTCTCTGTCTCCTCAGAGCTGGGCTTACAGGAGTCTGCCACCGTACCTGGCTTGCTTGTTTGGTTGGTTGGTTAGTTTGGTTTTGCTTTTTTGATTTTGTTTTGTTTTGTTTTGTTTTTTGAGACAAGATGTCTCTGCATAGTCCTGGCTGTTCTAGGACTCGATTTGTAGACCAGGCTGGCCTCAGCTCACATATATATCTGCCTGCCTCTGCCTCCCAAGTGCTGGAACTAAAGGCATGTGCCACCACATATGGGTGCTCGTATCAAACTCAGGTCTGCATGCTTTTATGCCTTTTATCAGGTCTACATGCTTTTATCAGCCTTTTACTGGCTGAGTTATTCTCCCGTTCCTCCCATCCCAGTCTTCTTCTGAGAGTTTTGTGTGAAAATATTTTCTATGTCTTTGGTGTGTGTGTGTGTCCGTCAACCCAGACTGTTTTGCTCAAGGACCCCAAATCCATTACTTTGAAATGTATCCACTATGATGGACAGGGAAGAGCGGATCCTAACTTTGACAGTGGCCAGCTCCCAGGCATAATCACACCTCTACAGCCTTCAGCAAGCTCTTCACTTAGAACCAGTTCACTCCCCTTTCCCTCCTTTTCACCGTGCCTGGCCACCAATGCACACACTGAAACGGAGCTCTGCCTTTTCCCTGTTGTCAGAAGTTACTGAATGAAATCCGTTCTCCTCACTCTAACTACTGTCTGGCTTTATTTAATCACTGTCAGAACCTTCCCCAGATACGAAGATAATTTAAAGAATAGTTGGCAGCTGTGGGTGATGCAAACATCAATAATGGGTTTATTTGTTCTTTTCTTCATTTTTTTTCTCTTTGTGATTTGTCTCTTTCCAGGAAGGACACAATCCAGAAAGAGTAATACAATAAGGCCCAAAGGGAAGACAACTGTCCTGAGAGGGAGTATGCTGGTTAGGGAACATGCTGAGAACGAAGAACCCAAAATAGAGTGCTGACATTCGAGAGCTTCTTTCTCTTTTACATAGTAGGTAGGAAGTGAGTTCACCAGGAGAAGGGGAGCTGGAGCCTGCTCTGCCACCATGGAAGTGATATCCACATCGTAGCTACTGGGCCCCACTGACTTGCAAGGGATACCGAAAAGGAGAACCTTTGGTTAGGTGTCCATATACCCAGTAGAAACTCTGACTATAAAAAGGGGAAATAACTGGGCAGTGGAGGCTCACACCTTTAACCCCAGCACTCAGGAGGCAGAGGCGGGCAGATCTCTGTTAGTTTGAGGCCAATGTGGTCTACAGAGTTAGTTCCAGGACAGCCAGGGCTGCACAGAGAAACCCTGTCTCGAAAAACCAAACCAAACCAAACCAAACCAAACCAAACCAAACCAAACCAAAAACAAACAAACAAAAAACAAAAAAACAACCAACAAACCAACAAACAATCCCCTCAAAAGGGAAAACCAGATGGAATTGGCATACTGAATATCCAAAACAGAACAGAAGTACTCCAGACAGAGAGAGAGAGAGAGAGAGAGAGAGAGAGAGAGAGAGAGAGGATGAAATCAGCTTACAGTTCAGATTTCTTTTGCATGATTGAGTTCCTGAGGCATTCTAGAATGTTACCAGATTTATCAGAGACCAAACTCTAGTTGCCTTTCTTCCTTCTTCCTGAGATCAACCCCAATATAAAATACTTACATTTGGAATCCTTGTTCAATGGCTTACTTCTGGGACAGTGCCATCTAAGACTAAATCTGGGATCCTTTGAAATCCAGATGGAAACTAACCCACGTAAATGTTGCATTTAGAAAGTAGAAGTCAGTTCTTCAACCAAGACAAAGTATTTCTCCTTGACCTTCTTCTCTATTCCACGCCAAGAAGCACTACTAATTGCCTTGCATTCCCTCTGTCCAGCTCGCTGAGGTACTTATGATTGCTCTGTTCTCACACCTATGGGCTCCTTGACCCTTCCGACTCTCTGAGCTAGCAAACTCCCTCACACATTCTTGGAACTAAACATGTCTGGATGGTCGAAAATATGAACTCTGTTCAAGGCCTCTTGACACACAAAGAAACCAAGTATCAGAGAATGCAACTGGCCACATGTTCCCAGGAGAGTAATCCCGGAAGCCAGCTCCGTGCCATTCTGGTTTTCCGTCACGAGCAGATTTTGTTTTACCCTCTGAGTGGAGCTCCAGGCTTTTAGCTGGAGCGTGGACTAGGTTGTCTGCCCTTGGCCATGAGGTCTGAAGGACTGTGCTCGTCACTATTTAATTTTTCATACCTTGTAAGATGAGACCTAAATGTAACCAGGGAGATAATCTATTGATTTCAGGCTATTCAGAATCCTATAATGCATTCATTGATTATGGAAAATGGCAAACAGAATCAAGCTCTTGTTTCCATGAATTTCTCCTGGAAATCACACTCCTTGATGACTCGAATCTGGTCCCAGAGGAGGAAGACCCGTTAAGCCAAACTGAAAGCATCAAGACCCTTACTCAGCATGGTCTGGGGAGAAGGTTTTTTTTTTTTTTTTTTTATTTTTCTGAAACAGAGTGAAAGTTGTTAAGTATCAGTGAATTGGCTGTTTGTCGAGGAGCCTGGAGTTCAGGTGTTTGTAATTCAACCTCAGAGTCACTTCTATTTCAAGTGTCGTTTTGTGACTAGAAAACAGATGGAGTCAAACAGGGCGCTGGGGAAGAAGCTCAGTGAGTCAAGTGCTCACAGTGTCAACATGAGTTCCCAAATTCCACCTTCAGCAGTCACATAAAAAAGATGTATGTAGTGATTCAAGCCTATAACCCCAGACCCAGGGAGGGGGATGTGGGACGATCTCCCAGCTTTGCTGGCCAGCCAGTCCAGCTTAATCTCCAAGCGTCAGGCTCAGTGAGAGACCTAAAATACAAACAAACAAATAAACGAAAATAAAAAGTTGGGGGTGGGAGGTAGTATAGTGACAGAGTGCTTGCCTAGCAACTTATGAGGCCGTGGGTTCAAACCCCAGCAAACCAAATAGATATGTACTGGCTCTTTAAATTTTCTTTTCATAATTCTTCCATGACTGACATCTCTTTATCTTAAATATGTTAGAGACGAGTTTAAAATTATGTATTTAGGTTACTGACATGTATCTATTCAATACCAATATTTTGGAAAATATAAAGAAGCAGATAGAAAATTGACCTAGTCTCGAGTCATTGCCAGGAAATGTTCATTATTAATGTGATGTTGCAGCCTTCCAGGTACATATATAGCCTGGCTAAAGTATATCTACAGCTCAGCTATTCCAGTGTGTGTCCCAAATATTTGAAATGTCCATTTCTAAGACTCTGAATCCTATTTCATCTTTTACAATGATAAAAGTGCTTTTCTTTGCATACATACATATTTTGTGTGTTTTGTATACACACACACACACACACACACACACACACACACACATGTCTCCTGTATATGGGCCAAAAGTCAACACTGGCTGTCTTGCTGAATTGCTCTCCACATTATTTTTTGAGACAGGGTGTCTCACAGATTCAGTTGCCTTGGCTGGCCAGGGAGCCTAAGATCCTTCTATCTGCCTCTCCAGGCTGAGGTTATAGTTTTAAGTTAACAAGCCCAGTTTTTAATTTTTTGGAGGGGGGGTTGGTTTTTCGAGACAGGGTTTCTCTGTGTAGCCCTGGCTGTCCTGGAACTCACTCTGTAGACCAGGCTAGCCTCGAACTCTCGAACTCAAAAATCCGCCTGCCTCTGCCTCCCAAGTGCTGGGATTAAAGGTGTGCGCCACCACCGCCTGGCCAATTTTTAATTTTTAAAAATATTCCTTGCCCTGACTTATGTTTTTAACTACAGCTAGCTGTGCAACATTTGTGGGTCTCAAGTCTTTGCTAATCCTTGCTTCCTTGAGAGAGGCACAGCTGAGAACTTCTCCTGGTGTTCCTCCTGGTCCTTCCTGCTGACCACTGCTAAGGCTGAGGCTGAGGCTCAGGCCTAGCTGGCTCTGCTAGTTAGTGCCATGGCTGCTGGTTTGTGTTTGCTATCCCAACTCTACCAACCTGGACTGCTGGTATATTCGTGAAGTGTTTGGGAGTGGATCAAGCTGGCTGCTGACCTGTGAACTGAACTGCCGGTTTCTAGACAACACAGACAGGAGTTGCTCCAAAGAATCTTTCTAAACAGGTCCCCTTCCCCAGTGTCCTTTTCTACTACTTCTGGTGGGTGGTGGGCTACTAGTGAGGTTAAAGCGTTTAAGAACCATCATTAAGGCTGGGCAGTGGTGGCACATGCCTTTAATCCCAGCACTTGGGAGGCAGAGGCAGGCAGATTTCTGAGTTCGAGAGTTCGAGGCTAGCCTGGTCTACAGAGTGAGTTCCAGGACAGCCAGGGCTACACAGAGAAACCCTGTCTTGAAAAACCAAAAACAAAACCAAAAACAACAAAAAACCCCCCCACAAAAACAAAACCCAAGAACCATCATTAAAACTAAAGTTTGAAAAAAGTTAAAATACAGACAAACTTGGGTGTTGTTCATCAAAATGGTGCCACCATTTTTAATAGTTTTTCTCCGGCTTGTGGCTGGCCGGTGACCCCCATATATCTGTTTGCCCCTGTTCTCCCAGTGATGAGGTTACAGGCATGTACTACTATACTTGGCTTTTATTTATATTTATTTATTTATTTATTTATTTATTTATTTATTTATTTTTGGTTTTTTTGAGACAGGGTTTCTCTGTATAGCCCGGGCTATATACTTGCCTTTTAATTATTTTAAAAACTATATTGTTTTTTGGGGGGTGAGTATCCTGGTTACTGCTGTGATAAGACACTACGACCAAAAGCAACTTGGGGAGGAAAGGGTTACTTTAGTTTACAATTTCTAGTCCGTCACCCATGGAAGTCAGGGGAGGAAGTCAAGGTGGAATCCTGGAGGCAAGAACTGATGCAGAGGCCATGGAAGAGTGCTGCTTACTGGCTTGCTCCTCATGGCTTGCTCCTCCTGCTTTCTTATACCACTTAGGACCACCAGCCAAGGGGTGGCACCATCCCTAGTGAGCTGGGTCCTCTGACATCAATCATTAGTAAAGAAAATGCCCCACAGGTTTGCCCACAGGCCAACGTACTGGGGATATTTTCTCAAATGAAGTTCCCTCTTCTCAAAGGACGCTAGCTTGTATAAAGTTGACAAAGCAAGCAAGCAAGCAAGCAAGCAAACAAACAAACAAGCAAAACTAACCAGGACAGGGGGATCTGCACAGCATTTGTGCTGAGGACCGGAAAGTCAGCTTTTTCTGGTTTTACACAGGTTCCAGGAACTGAACTTGGTTTGTCTGGCTACAAGTCCAGTGGGTGCTTTTACTTACTGAGCCATCATGCTGGCCTGTACCTGGTATTTTCCTCTGAGGGGTTCTAGGTATTAAACTCAGGCCCTCATGCTTGCCAGGAGAGCACTTGATCAAGTGAGCTGTCTCCCAGCCCCCATTATGACATTCTCATCCACGTGCCATTATAGTTTGCTATTCGTGCTCCTTCCTAACTCCCACGAAGCCCTCATGGTCCCCTCCCACTCCCCTTTTACTTTACCCCTGCCCTCATTTTAGGATTTCTTCCTTTCCTTCCATAATCCTTCTTTTACTTTTATGTCTTCCATTCACCCCAGTCAGAAGTCTGAGCTGGAGAACCTTACAGATGGGTATAAACTACTCCACTGAATTAGGGGCAGGGGACTAGGGAGATAGGTCAGTTGGAAAAGTGCTTGTCACATAAGCATGAAGACCTTAGTTTGATCCCTGAAACCATGTAAAAATCTACGCATGTATTAAAGACAGGAGAATCCTTGGGGTTTGAGGCCAGCCAGGCAGCCTAGAAGAACCACTGTGTAAGCCCCACACCAGTGAGACACTGTACTTCAAAAAAACAAGATGGACATCTCTGAGGAATGACACCCAAGGTTGACCTCTGTGCACACCCTGTCCCCCACCAATGAACACACACAAAAATTAATTTTTTAAAAATTAGAGGCAGGCTAGATTGAGAGAATCTGGGTTTATTGCCTCCCCTTGATGGTTGTTTTACTTTCTTAAACTAGGATTCATCCTTTTTGTATAGTAATGCCAGTTGTAAAAGTCATGACCATCACCAGATGAAATGATAGTTCCTGGCATGTATGCCAGGGCTCTAAAATCTAGTCATAAATGACATCTCAGCTTGATCTTTCTCCTGGCCCCTAACTACTGTACACAGGAGAGATGTCTACTGAGAGGGTTCTTGAAAAGGTTCCTAAGTCTTCCAAGGAGAAATGGGCTAATGGATCTTTTCTATCTCTGGATACTTGGTCTAGATACGATCTGCTTACTTTCAGCCTGATAAACTCCTTTCAGATAATCTGAGTTTTTGATGACATTATTAAGTACCAACCAATCCTGGAGATGGTTTTGCTTTTGGATATCTCATGCCATGAAACTATATATTTCTTTATTGTTTGTGCTATTTTCAAACTCTATCCTGCTATTTGCAGCACGACACACAAGGGGACAGTATTTTTTTTTTATTTAATAGATTGAACAACTTCTTCTCCTCCTCCTTCTCTTCCTCCTCCTCCTTCTTCTCCTTCTTCTTCTTCTTTTTTTTTCCCGAGACAGGGTTTCACTGTGTATCTCTGGCTGTCCTGGAACTCACTCTGTAGACCAGGCTGGCCTTGAACTCAGAAATCTGCCTGCCTCTGCCTCCCAAGAGCTGGGATTAAAGGCATGTGCCACCACTGCCCGGTTTAGATTAAACTTTTTAAATTCAGATAACCTCATCTTTTTATGCTTGCTAGGGCTTGGTCCATACTGATCCATTCAACAGAATTATTGTGAGATTAAAACCTGTATATATCTCTAAGATATAATAGGTAAGATCAACCACAATACAGGAGCTTTTTATCATCTATAGCACTTAGAGATAATCAAGTGAAACCTGTTTAGTAATATCCAGTTCTGACCAGAATGGGCCCCTTTGTTGCCAATCCTTGTTTATAGCTGCTATGTCTGTTAGGATCCTGAGTATCAGGGACTGAAAGAGAAAAAGGAAATGACTGGTTCCATCTGTGTTCAGTGCAGTAGTCACACCTGTGCAGTACCTTACTTCTAGCTCCAAGCCCAGGTGTAGGGTGCTACAACCATACATCTCCATTAAATACAAGGTTTATTGGTGAAAGTATTTTTTCTGGAAAGATAAGTTGCAACTTTTCTTGGGTTCTTAGTGGGGTGTGAGCCCCTTCTGAAAGCTAAGAAGCACCATAACATGGTACCCCAGAAATGAAAACAACAACAACAACCAAACTAACAAAAAACCGCAAACAACGTCTTCCTGTGTTGTTCTGTTGTAATTTAAGGAAGTCAGAAACATGAGACAAGCAACAAACAGAAAGAAGCATCAAGTTAACCTAGGGATGGGATACAAGGTATCTACATGGTTACTTTAGCTTAGTTGGACAGGAAGGGTCAGTCTGACACATTTGAGTTGCGACTTCAACAAGCATAGTCCAGCCTGGGAAGTACAGCAGAAACTCAGGAAGCACAGTATCCACATTAGAGCGAGCATAGCGATATTTTACGGGAAAGATGGAAATGATTGGGAAGAAGCCGGCAGGCTCCATCATGGTCTTCGGCAAACGGGAGCGAAGGAGTGAGCACAAGTCTGGTGAGAAGGATCTTTCGGGAGCCACACTTAGAAAAGTGGTGGGTGGTTCAGCGCAGAGCAACGGAGGTGAAGCTGCTCGGCGCACACTCCGCACCTCCCCATCCCGGCCGCGCCCAGGCCAGGTGAGTGGGTGGTCCGCGGACAACCACGCGGAGGAGCTACCTCCAGGGGCCCGTGCGCTTTCTACCGGAGCCGACGTGGCCGGCGCGATAGGCCGCGCACGTGTCTGGCCAGAGGCCCCGGCGCAGAGGCGCGCAAGGGGCTCAGGTCCATCCTCGTGCGGTGCCGCCGGCCCAAAGCCTCCGGGCGGCCGGTGCTGGACGCCGAGCCCCGGCGCCGGGCGGAAGGGGGCTGGGTCATGAGAGGAGGGGGCGGGCGGGAGCGCGCACGGAGCTCGCGGGCGCGCGCCGGGGCGGGGGCAGCCCTCTCCCAGGCGGCGGTGGGGGCGGCGTCTCTGTTGCCCTTTTAAGCCGCGGGGCCACCGCCTCCTGCGGGTGGAGTCGGTTACAAAGGCAGTAGCCGGCCCGGCTCCCGCACGCTCGCCCGCACGCTCGCTGAGGCCTCGCGCTCCTCGCCATTTTCCAGCCGCGCTCGGACGCGGGTCGCGGCGGCGGGGAGAGGCGGAGCCGCGAGAGCGCGGCCCGGGCCGGCCCCGCGGGGCGGTCGCGGCCGTGACGGCGGCTCCCGGCCCCGGCTCCCTTTCCTCACCCCTCCTGCCGGAGATGAGGGGAAGATGTCCGTGTCAGGGCTCAAGGCCGAGCTGAAGTTCCTGGCGTCCATCTTCGACAAGAACCACGAACGATTCCGCATCGTCAGCTGGAAGCTGGACGAGCTGCACTGCCAGTTCCTGGTGCCGCCGCCGCCGCCGCCCGGCAGCTCGCATTCGCCGCCGTCGCCGCTCACACTCCACTGCAACATCACGGTGAGGCGCCGGGTCGTAGCCCCTCGGGGCCGGGCGGGGGCGGACGGGGGCGCCGCAGTCCCGGGACAAAGGGCGCCTGCCCGGGAGACCCCCGGCGTCCCGGGCGCGGCCGGTTGGCGGCTGGGCCCTGGGCCCGGCCGGGAGCTCGGGCTGCCTGGCCGGGAGGAGGCGGAGGCGCGTCGCAGCACGGCGCGGGCCGGCTTTGCTCTGTTGGCCCCTCGCGGCCCCCGTCGGGCCCCGAGGTCGCCATGGCCGCCCGCAGCCGGCCTGCTCTGGGGACCGTGGCTCGTCCGTGGGCTCCTGTCAGCCGCCCAGGTGGAAAGGCTCTCAAGTATTTGTTTTAGCTACTCGTTTTCCCATCAGGTTTCAAAACCCTCGTCCTTGCTTGTTCAACCAGTTCTCATTTGTGCTTTAGTCTCTGAGGACAAATGAACACTGAAAGACTACGTATTTAAGGAAAAAGTTTAGGACGCAACCTCGGGGGATGGTGTGAACCATCGTTTAGCCCTGACCTGGCTTTGCGCTAACGTGTTTTGGGAAAGCTCATGGAACCTTCCACGCGGCAGGTGGTGTGGTGAGTGTGCAAGCTGTCCCACCTGTGCCTTTTGCGGAAGCCTGCAGGGCAATGCTTTCCAGTTTAGCATCCGGGAAGATGAGGTGGGAGTAGAAAGCTGGGGAAACACGTGGAAAGTTACTTTTCTGTTTAAGGGAAAAGCTCATTAGAAACATTCAGTTGGTAAAAGATCAGATTGTAAGTGAACTCTCCCGCCACTTCCTATCGAAGTGCATTATGAGGCTGGCTGTTCATTGTGGAATTGCTCTCATGTGCAGAATACACCTTATTTCAACAGGACTTAAGGTGCTAGTTTTTATATGGCTAAGATTCCTTCCGTTTAGTCACCCGATAGATAACCCCAAATGTGGTGGGAGTTTGCAAAGGGATTAACGTTATGATAATTGACCTTAGCATAGTTCCAAACTCTACAAGGGAAGATGAGTAGTTAGTACTATTAGGTACTGCTATATCTGCCAAAGAAAAATCTGCTGGAGTGTGCTTTAGTGAGGAGAGAATTCACTTTCTGAATGTCTTGTTAAGCTGTTGTGGGTACTAGTGTTTGAGAACTTGGCAGACCACCAGTGCCAGAGAACTCTGACTTCTTGGAGTGTTTTATACAGCTGTGACAACTACTTTGATGCTATGAAATCTAAAGGGAGCATCTAATTTTGAGTAGGGAACTGTGTTGACTAGTTTTCTGTCAACTTGAAAAAGAGTAATAAGAGGGGGAACCTCAATTGAGAAAAATTCCACCTCAAGATTGGCCTCGACGGGCAGTGGTGGCGCACGCCTTTAATCCCAGCACTTGGGAGGCAGAGGCAGGCGGATTTCTGAGTTCAAGGCCAGCCTGGTCTACAGAGTGAGCTCCAGGACAGCCAGGGCTACACAGAGAAACCCTGTCTCGAAAAACCAAAAAAAAAAAAAAAAAAAAAAAAAGGCTGGCCTACAGGGGGGCATTTTCTTCATTAATGATCGAAGAAGGGCTCAACCCATTGTGGTGGTTTACCCCTGGGTAGTTGGTTCTGTGGTGGGTTTGGGCTTTTAATCCAGTACTACAGAGGCAGAGGCAGGAGGCCAGCCTGGTCAACAGAGTTTCCAGGACAGCCAGAGCCAGAGCTACACAGAGAAACTCTGTCTTGGAAAACAACAACAAAACAAGACCAAACAAACAAACAACCCCCCAAAACTAAGAAGTGCTCCCCTGTGACTTATGCTTTGAGTCTTGCCCTGACTTACCTCAGTAATGGAGAGTTGTAAGCTGAAGTTACTACTCCCCCCACAACCCTCCCATCCCTGAACCCCTTTTCCAATTTGCTTTTGGTCATGGTGTTTTATCATAGCAATAGAAGCCCTAAGACAGGAACTGAAGGTGTGCCTCAGAGAAAGCTTTGAGTAATTGAACAGGTGAGTACACATTTGGAAGGCTAGCATAAGTAAGGGTGTTCCAGACGGAGGAAACTCCACCCAAATGAAACACTTGAGAAAGACGATTTCGTAGGAGTGGACAGTTAATGCTAAGACTTGAAAAGCCCAGGGTTGTAGGCTGGTAAAGATTTTCCAAATATGGAAGGCAGAAAGTAGTAATCAGTATAAAGTGACTATAGGTAGACTGTCCTGGACAATTGGAGAATTATTATTCAGGTAGAACTTGAAGGTATGGGAAGGAAAGGAATAACTGATCTAAATGACAGGACACTCAGTTTGCAGACTGGGAGCTACACCCTTCTGTTGGTAAGGTGAGAACCTGTCTGCTTTCACAACTCCAGTTCTTTACAATGGTGTGGTGTTAGAAAATGCAGGAGTATATGGTTTTGGTTATTCCAGCGAGTGTTGGGTGATGCCGTTGGTGTGCTGGCATTTACTACCAGGAGATGCTAATGTTTTATAATGTTCAGGCATTCTGCCATGTCAAAGAATTATCTGACTTAAAGTGCCAGCAGCATCCCATGGAGAACCATTTTGGAGACAGATAGGTCCGACAAAGGATAATGATGGCCGGGCGGTGGTGGTGCACGCCTTTAATCCCAGCACTTGGGAGGCAGAGGCAGGCAGATTTCTGAGTTCGAGGCCAGCCTGGTCTACAGAGTGAGTTCCAGGACAGCCAGGGCTACACAGAGAAACCCTGTCTCAAAAAAAAAAAAAAAAAAAGAATAATGATGATCTGGATTAGGTGGTGGCAATGGGGATGGAGTAAGAAAAGCCTGATAACTGGGTGAAAAGGATGTGACGATGTGGACCAGTGCAGTGGTGTTGCTAGTAGACATTATTACAGTTGACTGACTAATGAGTTATGTATGACCAGACATTATCAGAAGACCATTACAGATTCTCAGTAGGAGTGTATGCTAGTTTTGTTGTAGAAGTGTAGTCCAGACATACAGTGTTTTCTATAAAGATTTCAATATATGAGTATAAAAGGTATACTTTAAAAATATGTTTTGATGATGAATAGGGCCTGCTTTATAGGTGTAATTTGCTCAGAAGGGAAATAGCAAGGGGAAAATGTTGGAATTCACATACAAGTACCCCATCTACTAGGTTTGTGATTTGTTATTTTGCAAAAAGTTGTAGTGAGCATGACCCGTTCTTTAACTTTTCCTCTTTACACAGCAGTATTTATTGAGCACTCTATACACCAGGTTACCAAGCTACCAAGAAGCATCTGAATGACATGGTACTTGTGAGCCAGTTGTGAATAATCCTCTGAGGACACTGTGCCTACTTTTCTTCTTAACCTTCTTTATCAGCAGGAATGAGCTCCTGCTTCTTGACTTTGCCCTGTCCTAGCCTGCCTTTTCCATGGTTGACTGCCCGTCAAGGCTTTCGTGGTCATATGCAGTCCATGATAATGTTTCCCCTTCCTCCTTTTAGTTCTCGTGATTGTTGCTTTTTTTTTTCTTTCATGTTCACTCATAATTCTGATTATCTTTTCTTGAAGTTAGTTGTAATGGTGGTAGAATATTGTATAATTATAAATTTGTGCCTTGCATTCTGTTCATACTTGTTCTATTGGCTATATGGCCACTGCTCTAGTTCTATTAGAAGAGACTTTTCTCTACCTTGAAAGATAGCTGGTAAGAATTTCTCAAAGTATCATGGGCAGTAAAGAAATGCTTAAAAGGTCACTAAAGATTTGATAGGACATCTGTAGTTTAGCTATGTAGGAAGGCTAGCGTCAGAGGCAAAACTACAACTTAAGTGCTCATCTTCCTAGGCTAGGGAAGTTGGGCTGTTTTGTTGTTTTTTTTTTTTTTTTTCATCCCGTTTTATAAATTTGTCATACTCTCGAATATGAACCTCATGGAGTCTTTATTTCCTGTTTTCTGTGGACTCATGAAAGATTATCTGTTATATAAACTTACGTATTGCTTTTTCCATTTCAGTAAACAGGCCTGGTTGCCAGTCCTCATTAACATCCAGTTGTTATAATCACACTCCAAAGCAAAACAACAGCTTATTTTAATAACCAGTATGGCCATTTTGGGAGCTAATATGTGGCTTTCTTTTAGTCATTTAAAAATACTTAATGATAGCAGTTCCATTACTCCTTGGCGGGGGGGGGATAAAGGGATGTTGTGATAGAATCTCTCTCTATTGCCTTGGCTGGCTTGAAACTTAACTATGCAAACCAAGCTGGCCCTGAAACTTCATGACTATCTTGAGAGTGCTGGGATCATAGTCCACTGTGTTGGCTCCATTCCTTCTTGTATAGACTTGTTGGAATTTTAAAAGACAGAGAGTGTGTGCATGTTCATGTGGGTACATGCATGTGTTTGTGGGTACAGGTAGAGGTCAGCTTTAGGTGGTCTTTTTCAGGAGTCATCTACTTTTTTTCCTTTGAGAGGTGTTTCATTGACCTGGGGCTCATCAATTAGGTGGCCAGCCAGTGGGCCCAGGCATCTGCCTGCCATTACCTCCTTGGTGTTTGGCTTAATAGAATGTGCCACCATGCCTGCCTTTCTTTTTTAAACACGGATTCTGAAAAAATGAGCTCAGGTTGTCAGGCTTGTGTAGTAAGTACTTTAGAGTCTGAGCCATCTCCCTGGTCCTTGTACACACAACCCCTCCCCCCTTGTACACAAAAACTCTCAGTCTCTCTCTCTCTCTCTCTCTCTCTCTCTCTCTCTCTCCTCTCTCTCCTCTCTCTCTCGTTTGTGTGTGCGCACACACACACACACACACATGCGCTCACTCATACATGTGTATAAGGAAGACCAGAGGCCAACCTTGAGTATTTATACTTAGGAGTTATATACCTTGGGTTTTTAGAATATTTATTTATTTTTATGTTCGTGTGTCATGTTCATCATATGGTTAGCATCAGTCGTAATGTGTGTGTATAGGTCAGAGGTCAATCTCCACTGTTCTTGTCTTCTGCCTTTTTTGAGGCAAGGTCTAGCTGGCCATCTTCAGGCTTATTCTCCTGTTTTTACCTCCCATTTTGCCAGAGGAGTACTGGGCTTGGAATATATAGACAATGAACTTTCTTGAGTCTTGGGAGGTCTACACTCAGGTGGCTAGACATTCGTGATAAACAGTTCTACCTGCTGAGCCATCTTCCTGGTCTTTTACCTTTTTTTTTTTTTTTTAAGTTTTTTTCACTACTATGAGGCCAGATAATTGGCCTTGGTAGCTGGCTAGTTGCTGTCTCCCCAGCACTGGACTATATGAACTGAGACTCAAATTCAGGCTCTCGGGCTTTCCTTGCAGACTTTACCAACTGAGCTGTCCATCCCCGAGTCCTCCCCACTTCTTTATTGAGGGTCTCATGTATTGTAGTTCATGCTGGCCTTGAACTTGCTTTGTAAATGAAACTCCTATTCCTCCTGTCTCCCCTCTGTGTGTATCACATAACCAGGAACATCTGGGAACTCTTGGTACTAAATTGCTGTTTTAGAGTAAAAAAAACAAAAACAAAAACTCCACAGAAAGTATAAATTGGTATGAAATTGAAACTTTATTCTTTGTTACTTGCATACATAAATATTTCTTTTGTGTGTGTGTGTGTGTGTGTGTGTTTTTTCGAGACAGGGTTTCTCTGTATAGCCCTAGCTGTCCTGGAACTCACTCTGTAGGCCAGGCTGGCCTCGAACTCAGAAATCTGCCTGCCTCGAACTCAGAAATCTGCCTGCCTCTGCCTCCCAAGTGCTGGGATTAAAGGTGTGCGCCACCACCGCCCGGCCCATAAATATTTCTTAATGAATGATTGTCAGGCTAGTTTTAATAAAATGCTTTTTGTTTAGCTAGTTTCTATTCTTTATTACTAAAAACACCTCTCTCATAAGCAAGGTATTAAATTAACAAATACTAACACTGAATCTGGGAGGGAGAGCTTTAAGCATTACTTAATATTTAAGATCTTAAATCATTTCTTTCATTGTTTTCCATAAAACAGTCTCCTTTTGCCCTGGAATGTTACTGGAAAGCTTCTTATCAACACTATTGTATTAGAATGTACAAATGGGAAAGTGATAACCTTTACTTTAAAAATACTTTGAGCTGGATAGTTCAGTGGTAGAGTACTCCACCTTGCCTAGTGTATGCAAGAGCGAGCTACAAAGGAAGGAAATAAATTATCTGCTTTGTAACATCTTTTCATGACAAATAAGGCAATACTGCTAACTTCATGTTTTGTTTTTCTAGTCTGTATACTGATACAATGTCATTCAGCTGAAGTTGTACAAAGGAAATAATGAACAAAGTGACCACAGAGCCTAAGGACCTTTGTTTAGCTTATTCTCCCATGACAGATTACCTTTCCAAATTGAATTCATGAAGAAGCTGTTGGAAGTATCAGCGCAGTTGTGTTAGGCTCCTAAATGGTACTTTCAGATCAGAAAGACTCACTGTTTTCATTTATTTGACCAGCTAATAATAAAGGGTCAGATTCCTTGTGGTTATCTGTCCTTCTCCATCTCCATTTTAATGCACTTTCTTGAGAGAAATAGGATTATGAAGAGACTTAGGTTTCCATCTTATGAATGATGGTATACCTTAGTAAGTTTTGGGGGTGACTGCAGGGTGGGAGTGTTAAACTTAGACCTGGGAAGGGGTAGTGTTAAATAAGTGTCAGGTAATTGAGGGAGGGGGTAGAGACAGAGTGCCAAATATAAAACATGACAGGAGAGAAACAGAACAAGGCTTACCCCTACCCCAAGGCTTTTGTAATTGTGGTCTCTAGTAGCTTCTAAAGAGAATTAATCAGAACTACTGAAGCCATCCAGGGGAGTTTGTAGCCTAGTTGATTCAGATCAATTTCTTTCTTCCTTTCTTTTTTTTTTTTTTTTTTTTAGGTTTTTCGAGATAGAGTTTCTCTATGTAGCCCTGGCTGTCCTGGAACTCACTCTGTAGACCAGGCTGGCCTTGAACTCAGAAATCCGCCTGTCTCTGCCTCCCAAGTGCTGGGATTAAAGGTGTGTGCCACCACCGCCCGGCCTATTTTCCTATTTTAAGTAGCACTTTGAGCTTCAGTAGATGGAATCCTAGTGCATATAGGAAATGTCCTTGGAAATTTTCCTTTAGGTGGTTGGTTCCTTTTAATTCTTGTTGCTGATTTGGTTTCTGAAGGTAGAACAAATTATATTGTACTATATAGAAACTTTTCCTTTCAGTCCAGCTTTATCAGATGGGTAAAAATGTTAACATTGTATAATGAATGCGCATTCACCACAGTAATGGCAGGAGGTAAGTTATCTACAGCCCTCTGAGCAGAAGTTTGACTTTATGAATTCTCTCTGTTAGGGTTAAGATGAATGCTGATTATTCCACGATAGCCAGAATTATACCTGTGACCCCAATTGTTCCCCAACAAAACAGTCAGAGAGAAGACCCAGATCTTTGTGGCTTCCCCCACCCGACAGCTCATCATCGGGAATGGTTAGAATGTGTTCTGGTTAGTTTGACACAGGGTAGTCATCTGAGGAGGAAACCTCAATTGAGTAAATGCCAACAGAAGATAGAGCTGTAGGCAAGCCTGTAGGGCACATTCTCAGTGATAGATTGAGAAGGGCCCAGCCCATCGTGGGTGTTACCATCCTGGGCTGGTGGTCCTATAAGGAAGCAGACTGAGCAAGCCAGTATGCAGCCACCCCTCCATATCCTCCGCCTCAGCTCCTGCTCCCAGGTTCTCTTGTTCTGTCTGAGTTCCTGCCTTGGTTTCTTTCAGTGAACTATGACTCAGGATATGTAATTCATATGAACCCTTCCTCCCCAAGTTGCTTTTGGTCATGGTGTTACATCACAGTTCTTGGTCAGGTTTTGTGTTAAGAGAGGGAGGTATCAAAACCAGCCCCAGTGGAGCATGTAGGTTAATGTAGAATGGAGAAAAGGAGGTGTTTTTTCCAAGGAAGAAAGGCTAGGGGATTTGGCAGGAGAGAAGCTGGAAAGTAGCAGTTCTCAATATCTTTGGAATCAGGACTTACTTAAACTCTTAAATATATCACAGGCCTAAGGAAACTTCATTTTTATCAGTTATACTTTTGATATTTATCATTAAAAATTAAAACATTTAAAACAATAGCATTTCTCAGTAGTACTTTGTATGATAGGATATTGTAATTCTATCATGTTTGACTAGCGATAGATGTATTTCTTTGTAGCAAACTTAGAAACTTATTTTACTTAATTTATCTTATGTATATAGGTGTTTTGACTGCATGTATGACTGTGCACACATGTGTGCAGCGCCTATAAAGGTCAGAAGAGGGCATCAAATCCCCTAGAGCTTGAGTTACAGGTATTTGTGAGCACCAAATCTGGGTCCCCAGTAATAGCAATTAATTCTTTACTGCTAAACCATTAGAACTTAAAAAAAAAAAAATGGGTATGTGTTTGGTTGCATGAGTTATATGTACCATGTGTGCAGGAGCCTACAGAAGCCAGAAGTGGTTGGGTTCCCTGGAACTGGAGTGACAGCTGGTGGTGAGCTGCCATGTGGGTGCTGGGCTCTGAACCTGCTCCTCTGCAAGAGCAGCATGTACTCTTTACCCACTGAGCCATGGCTTCCGCCTCCTAAACTTAGAACCTTTAAGAACAAACGTTACTCTTGGTTTCTGTGGATCGGAGTCTGTGTACCACTTACGTACCTTGGATGTAGTCTTTCCCAGTGCAGGAAAGTGTTGGTGGAGGCTACAGTGGTTGGAAGGATGGAAAGGGAGAGATCTGCCTCCAAGGTCTCTAATCTTAGTTGTTGCCAGGATCCTTCTCTGGATGTTGGCCTAATCTCAGAACCTTGGTTTAATTTTTAGAGTTCTTTTTCAACTTCTTGCTATGGAGAGCTCTCCATTGGTGGCATCTGATTTTCATCATCAGGATTATTTCCAAGACAAGGAGATAAGCAAGACAGATGTTAATTTTTTTGTAACTTGATTTCTGAAGTGGTGTTGGTACTTTTGCTGCATTTAGACATAAGTGGCTTAGTCAAAGGAAGGGGATTTTTACAAGGGTGTGATACCAAGACATGAGAATTAATTGGGGCCAATTTAGAGGTTTCCTGGTAGAGTGTTTGAGAATACCATTGATAATGTCTTCAAATAAATGTTGTAAACATCTGTATTAGGAGAAAGGCTAACTCAGAAGCCCACGGCCTCTGTGGCAGGTGAAATCTGAATTAAGGATTAGCCCTGTGCTGCTGTTCATTCTGCACCTGTTATATTTAAAAAGCAGTTGTGAAGGATTTCTGATACAGTTCAATGGTAGAGTGTGTGCCTGGGCATGACCTTATGTTTGATCCTCAGATCCCCAAAAACAAAACAGGTAGAAGAAACTATCATCATTAAGAAAATGATTAGGCAAGATCAAATGAAGGTAATCTTATTTAATGTGTCTGTTTTCTATGAAATTATATTCTGAAGCCAGCCAGTAATCCTAGAACTTGGGAGGCTAAGGTAGGAGGATGTGCAAATTTGAGTGAACAGATTGAGACCATGTCTCAAAAAAAAACCAAAAGAAAAAAAAAATGAAGAAATAAACTACATTCATTGTTACAGTCTAAGAAGGAATGGAAAAGCAAATAGATTAGTCATCCCTTTGATATTTTTATGTATGTTTGTTTGTTTGTATGTATGTATATATGTATGTATGTATGTATGTATGTATATGAGTGAGGGTATTATACATGATGAGTGCAAGTCTAGAGGTTTCATATCCCCTAACGCTGGAGTTAAGTTGTGAGCCAGCTGACGTGGGTGCTGTGGTGAATTGAACTCAGGTTTGCTGAAAGAACAGTGCATGTTCTTAACCACCAATCCATCTCTCCAGCCCACTTAACAGCCTACTTTTTGAGATAGGGATTTTATGTCTGTCCTAAACTGGCCTCAAACTCATGGACTTTCTACCCAGCCTTTGAGGTGGCCACCCCTAAGCCTGGCTCAATGTAGTAAATTTTATACAGGTGAAGGAAAAGAAAACATTGAAGAAGCTTCTATAATTATTTGACATTGAAGGCTCAAACCCTCTGAGTAGAGGGTCTTGAAAAGTAGTGTTTAGCATATGTGAAGATTTGGAGACATGTTCCTTGGATTAGTTTTATAATTCAGAACTAGGTATCTAGTTAGAAATGTAATGTTATTAAAAGGCAAAGCTACTGTTCAAAATCTGTAGACTGAATTTTAAAGTTGGGATTTTCTTTTTAATTTACCTTTTCACTTTGAGAGATTATCATGATTCCATATTTTAAAGCTCTGGAAAAAGGTAAAAGCTAGAAAATTCAGGTCATGATAGATATGTTGTTGCAAGTCTTCAGTGGCACTTTAATACATTTCCTCCCCTTAGATCAAAGCAACTCTTAAGGTATATTTCGTTTTAATCATTTTGCTCATTGGGTAAAGTTCTGTTGTCTGCTTTTAGACTTACAGATTGTATAATAACATGGACTATGCAAGATTAAGTTGTTAAACTTAGCAATTTTAATTTTTAAATTCCACAGAGGAATCTGGTCACTCTACACATGAATTTCAATGTCGCTTTTCTTCCTTTGGTGAATTTTGCATGGATCATAATCACCTGCCATTTAGTGGTAGGGTTTTAATTGCATTTCCGGGTTAGTCTATTTGTAAATATATTTCACGTAGCTGTCTCTGTAACAGGAATCGTACCCATCTTCTTCACCAATATGGTTTGTGGACTCTGATGACCCAAATCTGACATCAGTTCTGGAACGCTTAGAAGATACTAAGAACAACAGTTCGGTAAGGAGATGAACCACACTTTTCCTCTTTCCTTCTCATGGTCTTAGACAGGAGAATTAAATATTAAGCAGTGATGAAAAATTTATCATACTAAAATTTACTCCATACTAAAATTTATTTCCTTTTCCTGATAATTTTTCATCCCTTTTTAGATCGTAATATAGGTTGTTACAGCATGGTTAATAATGACAGTTTTGGCAAGGCTAGAGACCTTGTGAAATCCATTTCCCTCTTTCTACATGTACATTCTAATTACATTAGGACTTGAGGTTCTCTTTTTTTCCTTCATTCTAACCATTAAACAAAGCAAACATTTTTTGGTAAGACTGTCGGGTGAGGTGAGAAAGGACAAAGGGGAGAGAAAGGCCAGTGTAGATGTTAAGGGAGGTAACATAGGGATAGCATCAGGATTTAAAAAAAACAAAACAAAAACAACATTTTTAAAAAAGATTTATTTATTTTATTTATATGAGTACACTGTAGCTGTCTTCAGACACACCAGAAGAGAGCATCAGATCCCATTACAGATAGTTGTGAGCCACCATGTGGTTGCTGGGAATTGAACTCAGGACCTCTGGAAGAACAGGCAGTGCCCTTAACCACTGAACTGTCTCTCCAACCTAGCATCAGTGTTCATGTTAGGGAATTCCTTTGCTGTTAAGGACCCACAAGTTTGTAGTAAAAGCCAAATTTATTTTAAAAAGGCTGGTTTGTTGGTTTGTTTTGGATCCATAGTCATCCCCCTGTGAATAAATTCTAAGGCTCCCAGTAGAAGCCTAGATTTGTAGATAGCTCTGAACTCTATATAATAAACATGATTTCTCAGGACATTGCACAGTAAGAGATTAATAGAACTAGTAAAGTAGAACCAGTGACAATGGGCTCCATGTTAAATAACTGTAAACATTGTTTACTTCCAGTTAGTATATGTGGACCTTGATTAACCCTGGAAAACAGTGTTTATCTCTTTGTTAAAGGGGGGCTGCTGTGTAAAGAGATGTATCTTTCCAGGCTGGAGAGATGGCTCAGAAGTTTAGAACACTTGCTGCTCTTACAGAGGACCTGAGGTCAGTTTCCAGCACCCAAGTTCCAACAGCTTATGAGTGCCTGTGACTATAGCTCTGGGAATTGATGTCTCTGTCCCTGTAGGCACTGTACTCAGGTGTACAATCTACACACAGTTAAAAATAAAAATCTTGTAAAAAGTATTCTTTCATTTTTTTAAATATTAAAATGTTTTATTCTTTGGTTATAAACCCCATTGTGAGAAAACATCTAACATCCTAGAGAGGACATCTAACTTTCCTATAATTTTCTGCCTAATATAACCACTGTAGACATAATGGATATTTTCTGCAGGTTTTTCTTTGTTAGCAAAATGCATATACTGTTTCATATGTTTTTAAATAGTTGGAGTCATAGTCTGTAGTCTTATATCCCCTTTGAACTTACTGTGTTTTTTCATGTTATTAAATTCTTATGGAAAATAATTGTTCTTTGTAGATGTAATCATTTTTAAAAAATACTCCTCTTAAACTCCTATAAACTGCAAAGGAATAAGCTGGAGAAAAACAATTAAATTGATTTGTTGAAGTTTATTTTATAAAGATCTATAGTATCTCAGATGATGCTTATTACCAAGTAGAAGATACAATGATAGTTTATTGATGATTGCAACAAATTAAACACTTAGGAATAAATTTAAATGTGGAAGACTTACATGAAGAAAACAACAAAATTTTGCCTCACAGAATTTAAAGACTTAGATACTATGGACAGGCAGATGTCTGGATGTTACCAATGCCACTTATCTCTATGTCCTTATATTTATAAATTCAATGCAGTGTCACAGAAAATGTTTTATTTATTTTGGCTTTTAAAGACAGGGTCTTGCTGTGTAGTTCAGGCTGTCCTGGAACTTGCAAGCCTCTTGCCTCAGCCTTTCCAGTACTGGAATTACAGGCTTTGTTACCATGGCAGACAGTCAACATATTTGTTTCTGGTATTGTCAGAATGACTCAAAAATAAATAATAAAATACAAAAATTTAGAAAGGTAAAAAGTTTGCCCCAATAGTAGATGAAATAAAATAGTAACTATTGGAACTAGACCAGCAGGCAATAGAAATTTAGAAACAGCCATGCAAATGACAATTTAAAATAAGTATAGCTGGTGTTTTAACCCAAGAAGGAAGACTCTTTCTATAGATAATTTTAGAACTGACCATTTAGGGAAGTTAGAATCATTAACTCTTTGTCTTGTCTATAAATTATAGATGGTTTAAACATGTTCTTAAAATTAAGAACACTGGGGCTGTTGAAATGGCTCAGCAGATGAAGGTAGTTGCCTACAAGATTGATGACCCAGTTCAATCTCCAGGACCCACATAGAAGGAGGAGAGAACTGCCTCCTACAGTTGTCCTCTGACCGCTACACCGTGTCATGGCACATGTAATCCCCCACTCTCTCAACCTCCTTAAGTGTAAAAAATTTCTAAAACAATGAAGAATATAAGTTTCAGAAGTTTGTAAAAGAATCCAGATCTTAAGAACTATGAACATTGGAGATAATTAAAGGCCAGACAGGTTCATGTTTCATCTGCAGCAGACTGGTGATGGAGAAGAGAGACAGACATATAGCCTCTAGCTAGCTGTTTCTCCTTAAATTGCTTATGAGTTAGGCCTGCTGGCACAGGCCCATAATCTTGCTATTTTGGGGTTAGGAGTTAAGGCACAGAGATTGCAAGGTCAAGGCCAGACTGGTCAACAGATTGAGATCCTGTCTCAGAAGTGAAGAGACAGTTGAAACTATTAACTTAGTTGGAGAATGCTCACCTACCTTGTGCAGAGTCCAAGGCATAATCCCTGATACTATGAAAAAAACAAAAAATAAACAAAAACAACAACAAAAAACCCACTTGTGTCAAGTTAAAGGGACTAGAACTTACATTGGACCTAATTATATAAAGTAAGTCCATTTACATGAAGGAAAGACATGTTTTCACTGTTGTAGATAGCCTCTGTCAATTTCTCATAATCTGGCTCTAGAGAGAATAGTTGTTTTAACTTTTTAATTTACTTACTATAGTAGAGAATCTGCTGTTGTATAGACATTTCTTAGCTGTCTAGTCCAGTGGCTCCTTTTTAGTACTCAAAAGGATTTTTCCATGGTTCAAATATTGTTCCATCAACATGTATTACTTAATGCCCATAATAAAGAGCTGTTTAACTTCTAAAGATGTATAGTTGAATACTCCGATGTGGTAAAAAAAAAGAATGCAGCCAACCTTTTCCCCGTAGTACACGTAGGACATTGGAAGATACAAGTAAAAACAAGGCGTAGACTATTGTATAATCTGCCCTCTTCTGTATACAGTATTGCATATTAGTGATGGCCCAGCTGTGCTTGCATCCGCCTTCCCATAATTGTAGGAAGCTGTTAACAGAACACAGAAAAATAAGAATATTGATTGGCTTCCCTGAAGCTCTGTGATAAGTGATGTGCATTACAAGCCAAGGGTGTCTGTGTCCTGTGTTAATTGATAACCTAGTGGGACCTCTATGAGACCACTATTCCTACTGTCTCCTCTTGGTCTCCTCTGAGATGTTCTTCCTTGGCATGTTTCTTTATTATCTTTTTATTCTGTGTTTTCTCTGTGCAAGCTCATTTACTCTCATTACTTAAGTCATTATTACAGAGATCCCTAAATGTATATCTCTAGCCAGAATTTATCTTCAGAGTTTGAAACCCATATACTTAAAGCGTTACTGGTCCTCTTGGGGATCTTGATTAGATGTGCCAGGGATGTGCATATCAGTTCCATTTGTCTCCAGTGTTTTCCCTCACTAACTCTCTATGAAAATGAAGCGATGGTACTGGTCATCTGTGCCTGGGAACTTAGTTCTTTTTTATACTTCTGTTCCCAAAACCATAAACTCTAGTAAGTACCAAAGACTTGTCTATTTATCTTCTAAATAGTGTAGACCCTCCCTGTGATCTTAGTTTCTTCCACAGTCCCTGAAGAGGAGGAGAGTGTTAAAAGTTAAACTTCTGGAACTCCCTGTTTTTCCTGTTGCTTAGTATGGAGCCATCAGACTGCTATCACTTATAGCAGTCCTGTGACAGGACCCGAGGTCAGGGCTGTGTCCTGGTCACCCTGTCTCATCTCATGACGTACCTACACACATCCACAGAGGTGGGCCCTTTGGTTCCCTATGAGCATGAGGTCATTTGTTTGATCTAGTTTAGTGCACTTGGTCCTTCATCCACTTCGGAAGGGCTTGTTCTTTGCTGGATTTAATCCATTTTAATCCTGTGTCTGTTTTCTTAGTCCTCCATAAACCGGCTTCTTCTTCATGTCTTTTCTTGATTAGAGACACTGAGCTAACTGTCCCTGCCCAGTGAAGTAAGTTGCCTTATCAGCTCCCATCTGAGCCTTAAGTATTGCTTATCTTCTATGTTGAGGAAAACTTCTAAATAATGAAAAGTATGTTTCCACAGTTTTCCTTGTTTACTTCCTTAAAGTAAATATACCTACAAACATTTAAAATGGAAATTTAAAGAGCTATTCTAATATTCTAATAATTCAGTTTTGCTAATAATTTTTTTCTTTTCTTTTGGGGAAGCTTAATTTTGAGTTACTCCTTACTGTCATGAGACAGCCGTCATTTCCCTGTTTTGCAGATGGCAGAGACTGAAGCCAGGGTTTAGATATATCAGGTTATTTATTTCAGGCTAAGTCTACTAGGTCACACTTGCCTTATAGTTTTAAACAAATCTAACTGTTGCAAATGTAATTTTATAATCCATACGAAACACTTTCTGAATGCATTAATGTTCTGTTGTCTATAGCTGCAAGTTTCTTAGTTAGCAACTAGACACTAGGCAATGTCTGACCCTTCCTTCTGTGCCTTTTTGTTGGTGTTACCTGCTAGATACCATGTTGTAAGGACATACTTCGCTGTAGTAACTTTTTAAAATAGCAATTCCCTTCTACCGGCAGCTCTACCATGTATCAGACAGAGACTAGCTCCAGCCGTAGGCTGCAGTTGAGCAGGAGCATGATTTCCTTTCCTTCTGGATTGATTAACAGTAGTTGTAGTGTTATTCAGTGTCTTCTGAGAACTCTAACATAATGCTTATTTACTGAAATGTGTTTTGTAGCTCCGTCAGCAATTGAAGTGGTTGATATGTGACCTCTGCAGATTATATAACCTTCCTAAGCACCTGGATGTTGAGATGCTAGATCAACCACTACCCATGGGTCAGGTAAAGTAAACATTCTCTAGTGTTGAAGAGCTGAATCAATTGTCTTAATTGAAAGTCAAACTAGGATACTTTAAAATTATTATACAGCCTATTTGGAAGTCAGTTTTGTGTTCCTAGTAAATTGCCTTGCTTTAGGTGCTAACAGCCTTTTTTGTTTCTTCGAGTTGTTTGTATTTTACTGTGATAGGTGAGTGTTGCTCCCTGACACCTCCGTTTTGATTTTTGTTAAAATTTCTGATATCTGTGTTTCTTCCTTGTTTGGTTGTTTAGTCAATTACCTTCCTTTGGCATACCATGTCCATAAGTCTGTTTGTGCTTCTTAAGATCTAGTGCAAAGTTAGCTCTCCCTAAGCCATGGAAATTTCCACCAATTCAGCAATCACTCATGATTTTTAGACTTATCTAATTAGCTATTAGTTAACTGATTTTTTATTACAATAAATGAGGATTTAGCTCTCATATAAACTACCTACTTAATTAAACCCACTGTTTCTAAAGCATTGTTAGTCATTAGCAATCAGTTTGCTATGAGGACTTTGGGGAGCCATGTTTTCTGTTACTGCATTTCCATACCTGTGCCATCTTTTACTTCTCAGGGTCCTTTTTATAGTAATACTTCTCAGTTTATAAACGTCAAGTTCCCTTTCTAGGATCCTCTGTCTTTGGGGTCCCTGGCTCTTCTGCGTTAGTCTTTGTGAGTTCTCTGGACTATCTGCAGTTGTCACCTCGAGATTTTTCTTTTCTGCTCTCCTAGAGTGAATCTATTGATTCCTGGGTCTCATGTCATCTCTGTTGGCTTTCTTTTTTTTGTTTGTCTCTATTTATTACACTATCAGATAAAAGCCAAAGCATGAAGAAATGGCATATTTTCTGAGTTAGCGTTTGAAAAATCTGGTTCAGAGTTGGCGTTAGAACAAGCACACACTGGTTTCAAATGTGGTTCTTGTTGTCATCCTCCTAGTCTCTGACCACTTCTCACTGGTCAGAGTACGAAGTAACCAGAGTGGTGTGGCAGCCCCGCAGGTGTTCTAAAAGCAGTGCACAGTGCCTGCCGTACGTGGGAGTTGTGGGGCCACAGGATCAGCTGTTGTTGTGTTTGTTCTGTGTTTGAATAATAAAGCTAGGCTGACATTTTTGCCTAAGATTTCAAATACTATGCTATTGTCTTCTACCCAGTGGTGTTGCTGAAGCTGATGCCGTCCGGAATCTTATTTATGCATGATTTTTCTTTGGAAGCTTCAGGGAATTTGTGTTTGTTTGGTGAAATGAACTGCAACAGTGGCCTGAACTTAGGGACTTTTTTCTTCCATTGTGCTGGACGTTAAGGAAGGATATCCCTTTTAAAATTTAAGTCTTGAACTTTGATATATATTTTTGTGTGTTAACTTTGCTTTTCCATTTTGTTTGTTTGGAGTTTATTAATTGGGCTTTTCAATTTTGTTTTGCTTTTTGGAGACAAGGTCTTGTCTACTTCAGACCTCCAAAACCATATGTAGCTGAGGCTGTTGGTTCTCTTGTCTCTATATCCTGAATGCTAGAATTACAGGTTGTATCATCATGCCTGGCTGCTTTTAGAGTGTAGACCTCTTAGTTTGAGTCTTTACATCTATTGTATTATATTCTTTTTCTTAATTTTATTGTCTTTTGTGTGTGTGTGTGTGTGTGTGTGTGTGTGTGTGTGTGTGTATGTGTGTGTTGGTATGCACATGGATGGCACTTCCATGGCGGTCAGAGAACAGTTTGGAGGGATTGGTTCTCTCTACCATCTGAGTCACAGGATCAAACCCACGAGGTCAGGCTTGGCAGCAAGCATCTTTGTCCACTGAGCCATTTTACTTTTTCTCTTTTTCTTTTAAAATCTTGCTGTTCTGTCAACTTTTTTGCTATTTCACATGGTCAATAACTTTTAAGGTTTTAATAAACATGTGTATGAGTGTTTTGCCTACATGTATGTGTACCATATGCATATAATGGAGAATCTGTTGGGATTCCTGGAAATGGATGGTTGTGAGCTGCCATTAGGGGCTAGCAATCAAACCCTAGCTTTCTACAAGAGCAGCGAGTGCTCTTAACCACTGAGCCATCTCTTTACCCCGAAGTTTTGTTTTTATTATATGTTTACCCCATTTCTTAGAACTTAATGGCTTAGGGCTAGATGTGGTGGCACATGTTTTTAATCTTAGCACCTAGGAGGCTGAGGCAGGATGAATGTGAGGCAAGCCTGTCCTACAAATGAAGACCCAGTCTCAGAACCCCATAAGCTCACCTTTAAGTAGACACTTGACAAGTAGAGACAGGCAGAGCTCTTGAATTTGTAACCAGTTGCAGCTCTAGAGTGAGACCCTGTCTCAAAAATCTTTTTTTTTTTTTTGGGTTTTTGAGACAGGGTTTCTCTGTGTAGCCCTGGCTGTCCTGGAACTCACTCTGTAGACCAGGCTGCCCTAAAACTCTCGATCTCAGAGATCCTCCTGCCTCTGCCTCCCAAATGCTGGGATTAAAGGCGTGGGCCACCACCGCCCGGCTGTCTCAAAAATCTTAATGCCTTAAAATACTAATTCTTGCTATTGGATGGATTAGTTAGGCTTTAGCTAAGTAGTGTCTGTTGGTTGCATTTGGTGGCTGTTATGTGCAATCAGATGGTGGCACATTCAAGATAGTATGCCGTTGACAACTAGTGTGATCTTTTTTTTTTTTTTTTTTTTTTGAGACAGGGTTTCTCTGTGTAGCCCTGGCTGTCCTGGAACTCACTCTGTAGACCAGGCTAGCCTCGAACTCTCAAACTCAGAAATCCGCCTGCTTCTGCCTCACCTTGAGACTCTTAAGAACTGAAGGATTCAACTCAGATGGTTAGGCATAGCAGCAAGTCTCTTTAATTTACTGAGCCATCTTTAAGACTTCTTTTGAAACACACTACACACCAGAAGAGGGCATCGGATCTCCTTATGGGTGGTTGTCAGCCACCATGTGGTTGCTGGGATTTGAACTCGGGACCTCTGGAAGAGCAGTCAGTGCTCTTAACCGCTGAGCCATCTCTCCAGCCCTAAGGATATTTTTTTTTAAAATTATTTATTTATTATATATGAATACACTGTAGCTGTCTTCAGACACACCAGAAGAGGGCATCAGATCTCATTACAGATGGTTGTGAGCCACCATGTGGTTGCTGGGATTTGAACTCAGGACCTCTGGAAGAGCAGTCAGTGCTCTTAACCACTGAGCCATCTCTCCAGCCCCAACTAGTGTGATCTTTATCCTAAACAACTCTCTCAAGTGTCCAAGGATGGCTGCTGCTGCTTATTTTCTTTTTTCCCACTCCTCGTGTATCTGGCATCTTTAGCATTTCTTTACATGGCTTTTTTTTTCCTGTACATGTACATCCTCTAGGGCTGCTTCATAAGGCTTCTGTTTCCTTAGAGGTCAGTCAGAACTCTTCAAGAATACAAAAGGGGAAGTTGCTGGGCATTTTTTTCCCCCAAGACAGGGTTTCTCTGTGTAGCCCTGGCTGTTTGGCAACTCACTCTGTAGATTAGGCTGGCCTCGAACTCAGATATCCACCAGTGTCCAGCTTAAGTTGCTGGAGATTCTTAAGGCTTAAACCTGGAGTGGGTCCCCTGGTTTGTGACCTGACACATTCTTCAAGCCAGCTCAGGTTCATAGTGACATCCTAGGCTTTAAGCCTGGTGGTGCAACTCATCTGGAGGAGAGAGTCAGCTCCAGGTTCTGAATATGAACCTGAGCTTCCGAGACTTTTCTGACTGTCCCTTCTTCAGAGCCCTCTGTACGGGTCGCATAAATGGGACAGAATCATAAAGCAGCTGATCTTGGCACTTTGCCCTCGTTAGCATCTGTATTTCTTATTTGCTGTGTGTTTTCTCAGTTTTACCATGTCTTGTTGTATATATTTATTGTAAAGCCTGTCGTCAAGTATTTTTGTGTGCTATCTTTACTCATTCATATTTTGATTTTTTTTTTTTTTTTTAGCATACCTTTCTTCTTTTGTACCAAATAAATGATTTGGAGTTCCTTGTAGCCAAGACTTGTCACCTGATAGCTTTGGGGGGGGGGCGTTCATGTGGATTCCCAACCACTCCTCCCCTGCTTTTCCACTTGCTAGTACAATGTAATCCATGGATCCAGTTTCTCTGAAGATGACGTTTGTCTGACAGATAATCTCCTGGGTTCTACTTCGGAGATGGGGAATGCAGAGCATTTGAGAGCTGCGTGGTGTGTGTTGGTTAGTCTGTAGGTTTCTGTCCTGCTTGCTGTTCCTGTTGCAGTGAGTCTGGAGCCTCTGAATTCAGGGTACTTTTTGCAGATCTCCTTGGTCACTACTGTCCCCTGACCTACACCTTTCCTTGTGAGCTTCATTGATGACAGCTCCTGTTTACAGTCATCTCATGAGAATGGTATTTGTGCTCCTCATATGCCCATTCCTTTTGTTTTTCAAATTTTTGTACTTATACAGTGTTCATTCTTTTGTAATTTAGTGGAGCCTAAAGAAAGATGATGAGAAAAATGTTTAATTTTTCTATCTGTTCAGGTTTTATTTTCTAGAATGTCTATGGTTTTGTTTTTTACTTACAATATATCCTGAACTTAAAGTCCGTCTTGTTTTTCCTGGGTGTGATTGGCCAACAGTGTAGATACTCAAGATAATTCGTGAATTATGTAACAAAAGTCTATAGGAGCCTGTGTGTTCCTGCCTTCCAGGTCCCTGGATGCTCTTGTTTGTAATTCCTCAGGCTTCCTCTCTTCATAGCTGTGTCTCATTTTGGTTGTCCTCATTATAAATGCTTTGTTCAGAGGAAACAATTGGGTTCTTTTTTCCTTTTACTGTTTTTCTTCAAATGTTTCTTCTTTCCTGGAACTGTCTTGTACTTTTTATAGTTACTTATTCTTGTCTTTTGGGTGCAGTAGCTTCTCCACAGTGCCAGTGATTCCAGGTAGATTTTAGTTCTGTCTTCTTTACCAGTTGTGCTTCAGGCCACTTGTGTGGCTTTCCTGTGTGGCACCTTCAGGATCTGTTTTCTGTTCATGCTACTTGGTCATTTGCTTGTTTGTAGGAAAGGTATGACATCAGTACCAGTTTTTGACAGAGATGTCTGTAGGATACTTTTCTCTGCTGTCCAGTGTGTGTACCTGTGTTCTGCTAAAGTTGGAGGCTGGAGCTTAAGGGGTTTCCAACTCCAGAGTGTGTCAGGAAATTCCACTCTTGTGTTGAGTTATAATAAAAAGATTTTTCCTTTTCTCTTTGGTTCTAGTACCCATCAGGGTACTAGATTGAGAGGCCATTAGTCTTTCTTTATAGGGTTCTTATAAAAAAGAGTGAACCTTAAAATAATTAGGACTTTACAGAAGTTCATCCCATTATTCTCCTGTGGTTTTCTCTAAACCTTTTTAGCAAGCATAGGCTCCATCTACTCTGTGTCTGTGGCTGCAGGCTTCTTGAGTGCTAGGATCACAGGCAAGAACCACTGTGCCTGCTTTTTTCAGTGAGCTTTTGAAAAGAACGGCCTGCATGCTGAAATGAAGGCCTTAGGATTCCATGAGTCCAATTGGCTTTGTGTTTTTGTCAAATTACTTATCCTTTGGAGAAGGGTATTGCTCAGCTTTCTCATTTATAAAATGTTAGGCAGGGACTAGTTTGATGGTCACAGACATAGGCTAGAGCTGCATCTCAGAATCACCTAAAAATGTTTTTTTTTTTTTTATTAAGGTATTTATTTATTTACTTTATGCATGAGTACATTACCATGGTTCTCTTCAGACACACCAGCAGAGGACATCAGATCCCATTACAGATGGTTGTGAGCCACCATGTGGTTGCTGGGAATTGAACTCAGAACCTCTTGAAGAGCAATCAGTGCTCTTAAACCACTGAGCCATCTCTCCAGCCCTAAAAATGCTTTTTTAAAAAACTTAACTTTTAAAAATTAAAATATAGCTTTCTGTCCTGGTCGCTATCGGAGAGCAGCAGCTATGGCCCTTCGTTACCCTATGGCCGTGGGCCTCAACAAGGGCCACAAAGTGACGAAGAACGTCAGCAAGCCGAGACACAGCCGGCGCCATGGGCGCCTCACCAAGCACACCAAGTTCGTGCGGGACATGATCCGGGAGGTCTGCAGCTTTGCGCCCTACCCTACGAGCGAGCGCTGCTCAAAGTGTCCAAGGACAAGCGCGCACTCAAGTTCATCAAGAAGAGGGTGGGCACGCACATCCGCGCCAAGAGAAAGCCGGAGGAGCTGAGCAACGTGTTGGCAGCCATGAGGAAGGCGGCAGCCAAGAAGGATTGATGAACCCTCCCCCAATAAAAGATCATGGCTCCTAAAAAAAAAAAAAAAATTAAAATATAATTATATTGTTACCCATCTCCCTTGAACACCTCCAAAGTACTAGTCTTTCTGTCTTTCAAATTCATGACCTCTATTTCTTCAGTTAACACACACACACAAGCCCGCACGCACGCACGCACGCACGCACGCACGCACGCACACAAACACCCTCCCTCTCTCCGTCTTCAGTCCATATAATGTAACGTGTGTATATGTTTTTCAGGGCTGACCATGTGGACTTAGTTAACCTGCTGGTGTGCTCTCCTTTGGGGAGGACTATTTCTCTGATTGTTGCCCAGCCCCCTTCTGTGTTAGCATTCTTACCGGTGTCATTCTTGTTCACATCTTATTTAGATAACTGTGGTTAGACTTCATGGGTGTAGTGTAGTGTCTATGATATTTCTAGGAGGCCAAAATCTCCCAGCGAACTTCTTTTTCCTTACTCTGGCTCTTAAAATCTTACTGCCCATCTGCTGTGACCCTGAGCCTTAGATGTAGGAGTTGTGTTGTTATATCAGTTGGGGCTGGACACTACCAGCCCACTTATTCTTTGTGTTTTGATTGGTTGTGATTTTCTGTAATGGTCTCTAACTCTTGCATTAAAATGCATTTGAAGAGAGATTCTCTGGGACAGGTTCTGAAATTAGCGTTTCAACGATGCTTTTCACCCTTGATGCACTCAGACTTGTATGTGGGACCATGGGACTGGTTGGGAGCTGTTTTCTTTCTGTTTTTGGAAAGATATCAAAAATAACCTGGAGTAGAAATGCAGAAAAGGGTGAACCACAATAATTTTGGGAACTGCTTCCTTCTCTTACTTTGTCTTCAGGAAAGGAGTAAGTGTTTAGAGAGATTCAGATTTTAAAACAAGCCTAAGCTTACGCTGTATGTATCTGCACAGATTTTCCAGCTCACTGATTGTGAAGAGTTAATGATAATGAAGAGTTAATGATTGTGTTTTGTTGTTAAGACTTGTGCTCTCAGAGCATCTAAGAACAGATGCCTTGAGAAGACTGAGATCCTGGTGGTCTGTTTTGATATTAGTTTCTTAGTTTAGTTTCTTGATATTTTAGAGTCTTAGTTTCTTGATATTTTAGATATTCTGGGTCCCAAACTAAACCTACCTTTATGAATACAGATACATTTCCATATTGAGAGATGGCAGACTTTGCTCTGGCAAGAGACTGTATATGAAGACACCTCCTAAAATCTCACATGACTGCTGTGTGGATGAGTAGTAAGCTCTGCCTTAGGAGAGGTGTTCCATAGTAGATAGACTGGCTCTGCAGTTACTCTCGAGTATCTATTTCCTTATAACAGCTCACCATTTAAAATGCAAGGCAGGTGAATTTATAGAAAAATTAAGGTTTTTTTTGGGGGGGGGGATCATTAAATGGGTAGATAAGGAAAGAATAATTTGGAGCATTTATTATGAACAGAACATAGAAGTAGAAAAATTAAAATTAGGTTATCTTTAGCTTTTAAGTTTCCTTTATATTTGATTGCCTTTGTTTATTCTTAAGGTATCTGCTACATTGGATTGACTTGAAATTCTTTAAGCTCTGCTTGTGGGACTGTAGTGACAGTGGCTAATAGTGGCCAGCTTTCTGATATACTCTGTGTAGTGTTAGCACCTTCTTTCTCTGTTTCAGAATGGGACAACTGAAGAAGTAACTTCAGAAGAGGAGGAAGAAGAGGAGATGGCTGAAGTAGGTATTTGTAAGAATGGTACTTCATGAACAGCTCATGGAGTTTTTTCCACTTAATTTTATTTGCGTGCATGCGTGCATGCATGCGTGTGTAGGTGTTTGTGGCCTGTGGTGGTCAGAGGGCAACATTTAAGAGTCCATTCTCTGTTTCTGCCATATGGGTTCAAGGATTGGACTCAAGTCCTTAGACTTGGGGGAACTTCCCTTTATTGGCTGAGTGGTCCATCTCACTGGTTCACGTCTTATCAATATCTCAATATTTGAACATTTTAGTAATTCTTTAATCTTGTTTTTGAAGTAATACTAGTGTTGAATAACAAAGCACCTTCTATTTCAAATGAAATATACTCTCTAAACTCTGGTTTTGCTTCTAATTAACAGTATGCCTTTGAACAAATTGTTTTATTTGGGGACAGTAAAAATTGTTTACATTTAATAATAGTAACTTGGTTATTTTTTGGAAAAACTACCAAGTTTAGAGTTTTGTGTTCACAGCTGGATAGAAGGCTCAGTCAGTAGTGCTTCCTGTGAAAGTGTGAGGGCTGAGTTCGGACCCCAGCACTTACATCTGAAGGAAGGAAAGAGTCTAGGTGCTGCGGCTTGATCTGTACCTCCAGCTCTGGGGAGGCAGGGACAGACAGGTTCCTGTGACTCTCTGTTATTTAGCCAGGCAGTTAGACCCAGGTTCAGTAAGAGTCCCTGTCTGAAAAAAATAAGATAGTGACTGAGGAAGATTTCTTTGGCCTCCATACACACATGAACCTAACATAAGCAGACAGACAGACAGACAGAGAATTATATTTGAACGAAAGGAAAGTTTGTGAACATCACAGGGACTGGTTGCTAGAAGCAGTGACATTATCTCTTATTGAAAGAATATTTAAGGGCTTTCTGTTAGTCTGCATTGTGCTGCTGGAATTAGAATACCCAGGACTGGGTAATTTATGTTTGTACCGTTTTGAGAGCTAGGAAGTTTAGAATTAGGGTATCTTGTGAGGATTTTCATTGTGTGACCTCAAAGGATAGAAAGCAAAAGGGCAGAAGAACTTGGGCATATAACCTTTTAAGCTTCCTCTACAAAGAACTTGATTCCATTATCAAGGAAGGAGGGCTCATGCCTTATCATCTGTTTCTTTTAAGGCCCTATTTCTTTTAATCTTTGTTGTTTTGTTTGAGCTAGGATTTCCTTTGTGTAGCTCTGGTTGTCCTGGAAGGTTGCTCTGTAGACCAGGCTGGCCTCAAACTCAAAAATCCACCTGCCTCCTGAGTACTGGAGATTACAGGCATAAGCCACCAATGCCTTTTAATATTTTTAATTTTTATATTTTAATATGTTTTTAATTGAAATAGAATGATAATCACTTTTTTTCCCTAACTCTTCCCAGCTACCTTCCCTTGAACCCTTCCACTCCCAAGTTGATAGCCTCTTTTTCTTCATTGTTAGATATGTTAAATATGAATGAGTATGTGTGCACATGCTGAGCCTGGTATTGTTTGTGTATTTGGTTTCAATGGTATCTGACCATTCTGCAACCAATAAGGGGCTCATCCCTGGGAGAGGCTATATTTTCCTATTTTTTCTGAAGTCCATGAACTCACTCACTAGTTGTAGGAAAGCTGCCTAGCTTTCTAGTCCCAGGCATGGTTTCCCTCCTACCGAGTCGGTCTTTAGTCCAATTAGACTGCTGTTGATTGCCACCAACATGATTGCCACTTACTGCACTTTTATGCCTATCTTGCCATGATGGATATTGCGGTTCGTAAGTGTTGCACCTGGGGAGGACTGCCCCCTTCCTTAGCAGGAACTGTGGAGGTTAGACAGGACAGAAGCCTTCAGGACAGATTCACAGACAAGACCGAGGCTTTCCAGACAGATCCAGCTCAGATCATTAGTCCTCTGTCGTAAGTGTGGTGACATTAGCAATAGATAAAGTCCCCGTCTTAATACATTATAACACCATACCTGATTTTTGGAGGGGACATTTAAATAATAAATGTTTGTAGCTACTTTCCAAGGCATTAAGATAATTGTCAGTCACCAATAGATCTTTAGGCTTTTGAACCTTTGAATCTAAATTCAGGTTTTTAAAAAAAGATCCAAAGCTCCATTGACAAGATAAAATGCATATGAATTTCATAGTCTTTAGTTTCAAGAAAATTGTTTTTTTTTTAATCTTATAATTTATTCAGACTTTTACCTTACTTTATTTGAAAAAAAAAATCTGTTTAAAATGTACTTTGAGAGTGGGTCAAAGCAAAAGAAGGGATCATTTGTTTTGCGTCCAGGAGTAGAATAATTCTTAAAATTATTTAATTAGAGTGACTTTTGGTGGATAGGCTGTTTGCTTTACTGTTTCCATGGAATTTAATTTAGGTGGAACAAATTGTATGAGAATGTTAAGCCTTCCCCCTGGCCCAGTATGCAGTGAAATCGACTTTGTACTCAGAGTTTCTGTGCTTTTCTTTTTCTTCTCATAAAATTGATACGGGACGGTGATATTTAGGGAAATCTAGAAAGGTAGGAAATAACATGGAAGACATTTCAGCTTTACTAGAACTAACGTGGTTGGCAGACCTGAGTGTGGTGTGTTTCAGGCACTGGATGCTGTGGT
>NW_021604891.1:688595-728368 GCF_004785775.1 Grammomys surdaster | reverse complement strand
GTTGGCAGACCTGAGTGTGGTGTGTTTCAGGCACTGGATGCTGTGGTGTAAGCAAAGGAGAGGTGGCTCCTAGAACACACGACTGGATGGGAGGAGACACATGCTTGTAGGATAAGGTTGTTGGCCAGGAGAACCTAAGCAGAAAGTCACATGCTGTGATGCTGTTTTAGGAGATGATTTGCTGACTGAAATGCAGGTGAAGTGTGTGGATGGAAATGACTTGAGGTTGGAGGAGGAGATGCAGATTACGGAGACATTATTGAAATTCTGAAGAAAACAAATACAGGACAAGAGAGAGAGAAGTCTTCATAACATGAAGCCCCATGTAGAACCTGATTAAGAACAAAATGTCATGGGTGGAAGAAGACCCATTGAGTTTATTTTGTATTGAAGGTAGTCACTGACCTCCAATTCAGATTGCATGAAAAGTGGAGGTAGTGGATAACTCCTTCAGAGATCTTGGTAAGTGAGGCTTAACGCAGTACTCAGATACTTGGAAAAGTTAGGACCAGAAAGCTTGGGGATAGGTTTGTGTGTGTGATACTAGAAAGAGAATGGGTTGTGAAAGATGTTGGTCTGCAGGTGTTTTTCAAATTCTTTTTCTAAAAACTTTGCCCTAAAGTTGTTAAAAGAAAAACAAAATCTCAAGTCTAAACTTTCTGTTTTAGTTCTTATTCTGAGAGCATGGAGATTCTGTATTTTCATGTTTTTCATTTCAGGGTTTTTAATTGATAGAAAAAAAAATTATATTGGCTGTGTCTGCAGCTTGGTTGGTAATGTGCTTGCCTAAGTATGTGCAATGTTCTGGCCTTCATCCCCAAGCACCATATAAAAGTGAGCATGCTGGTACTTGCTACCTATCCTAGCACCACCGGTAGGAGTAGCAGAAGATCAGGGTCATCCTTAACTACATAGGGAGCTTGAGCCAGCCCAAGGTTATATAAAACCTTGGCTCAAAAAAAAAGGAAGGAAAACAAAAAAAGAAATTTAAGCTGGCCAGGCGGTGGTGGCGCACGCCTTTAATCCCAGCACTTGGGAGGCAGAGGCAGGAGGATTTCTGAGTTTGAGGCCAGCCTGGTCTACAGAGTGAGTTCCAGGACAGCCAGGGCTACACAGAGAAACCCTGTCTCAAAAAAAAAAAAAAGCTGATTTTAGTATCCTAATGACCCCATAATGGATAATGGATGATCCATCGAATTAACTGGTTTTTGGTTTGTCTTTTTATGTGAAGATTTTGTTTTTGTAATTATCAGAATGAGATGGGTATAATTATGCCTAAATTAGTTTCTTAGAATGTCTCATATTTGGAGATTTTTAAAGATGGCATATTTGATAATAGTCACAAATTTATGGAACTATGGCATCTGTTGTACTCAATCCAGCTTTTCCACAGGCCGTAAGGTATTAAAGGAGAAAACATTGAGAATGGAATCTGGGACTTTCCTCCTCCTCCTAGAATGGATACATCCTTTCTTTCTTGTATTTTTAAAATTTTATTAAATTTTTTTCTGACATAAGAAACTAGTGAAGAAGAGAACCCTTACTAAGCCTTTGTACTCTCTTTGTAGGATATAGAAGACTTGGATCACTATGAGATGAAGGAAGAAGAGCCTATTAATGGGAAAAAGTCAGAGGACGAAGGGATTGAGAAAGAAAATTTGGCAATATTGGAGAAAATCAGGAAGACTCAAAGGCAAGACCATTTAAATGTAAGTGTGAGTAAGTATCTAGAACCTGAACTTCGTGATTACATAATTACAGATTGGGTAATTCATTTAATTCATTAAGATACCAATTTCAGCTGCCCTTCAGCTTCGATCCTTGACTTAGTGATGGATTCAGTCATTTGTTTTGTTGACCTATGCTGATTGTTGACAGCCACTTTCTACCCTGTTCATCTATCTGTTCTTCACATCTTGAAAACAAACTGTTCTCTGTATAATAATCCTGTGGTGGTTAGTTGTAATTGTCAACTTGACATAACCTTAGAATTAACATGAGAAGACAGTCTCAGTGAGGGATCATCATCTACATTGGATTGGCCTATGGGCACAGCTGTCAAGGAACTGTCTTATTCAGTTAACTGATGCAGGAAGACTCAGCCCACTGTGGGTGACACCATTCCGTAGGTTAGAGAGTCTTGAATTCTGTAGAGAAGACAAAAGCTGAACTGCAAGCAAGCAAGTGAGTGAGAATGTATTTGTTCATTTGTCTCTGCTCTTGACTGTGGATGTGGTATGACTATTTGAAGTTATTTCCTTGACTTCTCCATAGTGATGGTCTGTAACCTGATATTATAGATTGAAATAAACCCCATTCTTTCCCTAAGGTGTTTTTTTTGTTTTGTTTTGTTTTGTTTTGTTTTGGGTCAGGGTATTTTTATGACAGCAACAGAAACGAACGAATGTACAAGAACCTCTCTCTGCATCCTGTTGCTGCTTTACTTACTCCCCTACCATAGGTTCTGTTGTGTTCAGACTCAGTCTCCTAGAAGTATTACTCTGTCTCTGTCCTCCCTTAAACCTAACCTCTGTCTTTTGTACCCTAACCAACCCAAAAGTAACTTTTCTCTTTAGATTTACTTATCCCTGCTCCTTACCTCCAACAGAGTCTGAACTATGTAGTTATGGCTAGTCTAGAACTCTATGTAGACTAGGCTGCGCTTCAATTCAGAAATCTGCCTGCCTCTACCTCTTAAGTGCTAGGATTAAAGGTGTGCACTACTTACCATGCTAGGTGATTTAACATGCCTTTTATGAGAAGTGACATAGCAGTATAAGATGCATAGTTTGGTGAAAAACACGCTTGCTTGGCTTTGGATTGTTCAACTTTAAAATGTAGGCAAATAGTGTATACCTTTTGGATGACTTGTGAAAAATGAAAATGGTGTGTGGGTGGGTGGGATGTGTTGTCAGTCAAGGGAGGTCTGCATCGGCAGTCTGGTTATCTGATACTTACTACTACCTTGTAAGCAGCTTATTAAACTCCATGAAGTCAGGGCCAGCTGCTTTGTTTTAGGCAAACACAGTGAATGGATTGTTATACAAGTTAATGTCAAGAATGAATTATAACAAGTTAGAACAGCTACAAGTTATTGGATACTTTGACATAAGTATGAGGCTAAATACTTTATATTACCTTCCCATTTAATCTTCATAGTATCTTCATTTGCCATTGTAGGGAATAAACATTCTTCGTATTTTATAGATATAAAAACTAGGGCTTAAGACCAGTTCAAGGGCCACGAGATGGCACAGTGGTTAAAGTGGTTGCCTCTCAAGAAGCAAGTATTAGGATTGGTATTTGAATCTCTGGAAGCCATATATACACTTGAGTGTTTGTGGTGGCCAGCCCACAACGCAGTAGGAGGAGACAGGATCCTCTGAGCAAGCTGGCTAATTAAACTAAACTGTTGTTCAGTTAAGAGCCCTTACATCAGTGAGTAAGGTGGGAAGCAACCAAGGATGGTGATCCACTGTCTTGGGCCTGTACATGCGTGGGTACACATGGTACGTGAGTGACTCTACAGCTACGCAAATACACGTGTACCACACATAAATATATTGTAAACATCTAACTAGTTCAAGGTCTCATGACTAGGAAATAGATCTTTGAAACCTTTACACTCAGAGTAAGTATAACCTTCAAACTTTTTGATATTTAAGAAAAAGTATTGTATTTTGTGTAATGTGTGTGGAGGAGAGGGCTGCTTGTCACAGCACACAGTAAGTTAGTGCTGAAATAGTGCTGATAGGAACAAGCAAGACTTGTCTTCAGTTTTCTGTTTTTCTTAACATTTCATAATCCTTTATTCAATCACACTTCTTGACTTCTTAATACTGAGTGGTAGTCAGTTTTACAATGTTACTGTAAAATTTTACATCAGGTTTTGATACCTTAAGCCTTTAATTAATTGTTTCAGGGTGCGGTGTCTGGGTCAGTACAAGCATCAGATAGACTCATGAAGGAGCTCAGGGACGTCTACAGATCACAGAGCTACAAGGCAGGTGAGACCCTGGCTCTGCTGGCCGTTTGCTTCTTTACATGGAGTGTTGTTTCTCTTTTGCTTTCCTTTGGGGAGTGATGGGGGACCATTTAGCACAAACTTTTTTTTTTTTTTTTTTTGGTTTTTCGAGACAGAGCTTCTCTGTGTAGCCCTGGCTGTCCTGGAACTCACTCTGTAGATCAGGCTGGCCTCAAACTCAGAAATCTGCCTGTCTCTGCCTCCCAAGTGCTGGGATTAAAGGCGTGCGCCACTACCGCCTGGCACAAACTGTTTTTGAACTCACTATTTTTCTGTTTGGTCATGATGGGGTTAGATATGTGTGCCATTACACCAACTTTGTGCCATTTTCTGTAATATAGATAGACAGAGCTGGAAATTTTTATTCATGTTATTTTAGAGATGTGAAACTCAGGTTTAATGAAATTCTAAAAGATAAAAGAGATAAAATGAGTTTATCTTTTTGTTTGTATTTTTACTTTTTGAGACAGGGTTTTTCTGTGTATCTCTGGCTGTCCTAGAACTTATTCTGGCCTCAAACTCAGGCTGGCCTTGAACTCAGAGGTCCACCTGCCTTTGCCTTCCAAGTGCTGAAATTAAAGATGTGTGCCACCACTGCCCAGTGAGTTTATCTTTTGTATTTAAAAAAAAAAAAAAATTACAGAGGCTGGAGAGATGGCTCAGCAGTTAAGAGCACTGACTGCTCTTTCAGAGGTCCTGAGTTCAATTCCTAGCAACCACATGGTGGCTCACAACCATCTGTAATGGGATCTGATGCCCTCTTCTGGTGTGTGTTTGAAGACATTGACAGTGTACTCACATACATAAATAAATCTTAAAAATAAAATAAAATTACATTTTTTTGCCCTTTTTTCCTGATGGAGATATAACGTATGATTTTTATTTTCTGGTGAGTTCAAAAAAAGCATGAATAATACTACTTTTAAAAATAAGCAAGATTAATGTATTTTATTGTACAAGGAAAACTTGATTGATTTATTTTCATACTTTTCTTATTTTGAAACAACTTACAATAGAGGTGGTATTCTTTTTAAAATTGATGGATTTCATTCATTTCATAATTCCATGAAAAAATATTCTTTTTCAGGGCTGTAGCTCTTTGGTAGAATACTTGCCCAGTTGACATGGGGCCCTGGGATTCAGTCTTCAAAAGCAGGAATTTTTTTAAACAGATAGTAAGATTTGTGTATTGTAGAGCCCGAGGGAAAAATATATTGCTGTTGTGTTAATAAAATAATAACCAATTTAGGAATAATTGGTTCAGTTATTTTGGATTTGTTAAAAGAATAATACAGAGTTGTTTAGAAGACTGATATTAAGAGCTAGAGAGTACTTAAGAGCACTTCACGCTTTTGGAAAGGACCCAAGTCCAATTCCCAGACCTCGTGTCAGGTGGCTCACAGCGCCTCTAACTCCCACTCTAGGGTACCTGACACCTATGGCCTCCATAGGACGTACACAGGTGGTATGTATACATTGACACAGACATATAATGCAAATGCTAAAAAGAATAAACTTACATGCATGCTTTAAAAAGGGTGACAGAAAAAAGATGTCTCATAAAAGTGAAGATTAAAGTAATATATATATAGAAAGACTTCATTTTCTTAGAAGTGAATATATTCGTAGAACTATTACTTGCATAATGTATGTTTTTCAGTGAAAATGAGTACTAAGCAGTTTTTAAAAATCCATTTGAGTATCTTTTAGTTGATAGCTTTAGTTATTCTGATAGTGAAGATTTGCTGTTATTACTGTTTTGTATATTTAGAGTTAACTTACACCAGAGTAATGGAAATGAAGAGTAACCAGTGTGCCCTATGTCTCCACAGGGATTTATTCAGTGGAGCTAATAAATGACAGCTTATATGACTGGCATGTCAAACTACATAAGTAAGTACCTTTTGTCAGTTTCATAGTTTTGTATTATGCATTTGCTTGGACAGTACTGCTGTGGAAGTAGTTGTTAAGTTACTAAAGTAAGCTCGTTCTCAGGCTCATTGGGAGAGTCAGACAGTGGGGAATAATAGGCAGGCAGGAAGTGTTGGACAAGTTTATGAGATTTTTAACAGTTTACAAACTGTATTCAAGTAGCATGAGCCTGTGATTCTGTTTATGTTTGAAATAAGATTTAGGCAGTACATAGAAAAGAGTTATAGAAAAAATGTTTTTATAGTGATTTACTTTTGGTGGTTTTATTGGTGGTAAATTTCTTTCCTTAAACTTAGTTAAAAATACAATTTTAGGAAAGAATATTGCCAAAATGTTTTTCAGTCGTTTGAAAAGTTATGTGTATCTAACTGTTGTTCTTTGGAATAACTGTTAACTTCAGATTCCCTTTGTTCCCAAGGAGTGATTGATTTTTTTTTTTTTTCTTTTTCTTTTTTTTTTTTTTTTTTTTTTCTGGTACTATGGAGCTCTTTAGGACTTCTGTTTAGAACTTACCTTGGAGGCTCTATTGTCCCTTTTGGACTGGTTCAATTAGAGCTTAGTAAGAAAGGTTTCTCTAATCTTGTTTGAACTGGCTTTTGTTTTGTTATTCTTAGGGTTGACTCTGATAGTCCTTTGCACAGTGATCTTCAGATCTTAAAAGAAAAAGAAGGCATAGAATATATTTTGCTTAACTTCTCTTTTAAGGTAAGAACATTGCAATGGGATTCCATGGTTTTCTAGTGGGAGTATGTAAGTGGCTCAGCTGTTTTGGAGAACAATTTGGTAAAGTAGAAGATATTCATACCATATAGTTCAGGATTTTTTTTCTTCCCTTTTTTTTTTTTTTTTTTGAGACAGGGTCTCACTGTGTAGCCTAAAACTTGCTATCTAGACTAGAGTAGCTAGCCTCAGACTCTCAGAGGTCTGCCTGCTTCCCTCTAACTCCTGAATTAAATGTAGCTACTGACTTTGGCTAGTTAAGGAGTTGTCAAGGTGTATACTCCACAAGAGACAAATGCTTAGACACTAGGAAACACACAAGAATGTGTAGAGCAACATTGTTTGTCATAATCGCAACCAGAATAATCCAGTTACAGTAAATTGGAGAATGTGGCATCCATAAGATATATTGACAAGATATAGGTCAGTCTTCTATATAGTATATATAAGTAGAAGAAATTAGACTTAGACCCTAGCTGTTTTGTGTAGTTCCATTTATACAGAATTCAAAAATTGTAAAATTAGTATTGTATAGGGCATGCATTGTCAGTGCAGGCAAGGGAAAACTGATCCTGTAAATGAAATATTCTTAGGCATTAGAATGGGGTTTAGCCAGAAAACATATTTCTCTTGTGCTAAAATCCCATGGGGCTGGGGACCCTGGTAAACCTAGGAAAAACATTTCTTTCAGAAAAGAAAGCTCAAAACACTGAAGTCGGAGTTTATACCTGGGTATCAGAACCAGAGAGCAAAGATGTGATCACCACAAAGAGTTGCTGAGTAGACAGAGACATATTTGGGCTTCCTGTTGGTCACGTGGGCATCCTGTTTGCAATAGTTCCTAAAGGTTTCCCTATATATTTATGTTCCTTTTGGAAATACTTAGTAATTTTGAAGATGTTAAAAATAAAGAATAGTAATGGGCTCTAGATAAAATGTTAGTGATTTAATGTATAATACGGTAAAATCTAGTGATTGAAAATGTCAGCTAGATTGAGGTGTTTTTGAGGACTTATGGTGAAGTGATTCAGGGCTGCCGCTGTGAGTTGAGGGGAGAATTCGTGCAGCAGTTGTCTCCGTTGTTTTAAAATCACAGTGTTTGTCCACAGTAGTTTATCCAAGTGACTTTGAATTTCCTCATGCTGATTAATTAAGGGTTTGGATTTGCAGTCCTCTCTGGGGAAAAGGGGTTGTCAGACTTTCAAGAACATACTGAAAAGCCTACAGTCTCTGAGATAGGCTCTTTGTGCTGTAAACCAGCCACAGGAGGCTTTACTTGAGGGCATAGTTGGTCTGTTGAGCTTCTTGTTTTATCTTAACAGTTAGCTCCCTTTCCTTAGCACTGGCTGATTGTGTGTGTGTGTATATATATCTGGCAGACTAGTTGGAAGCTTTTACTTAATCTTAGAAATGATGCAGAGCTTATATATGGCATTGGTGCTAGAGGTGACACAGGTGGATTTAAGATGTTTTGGAGGAAGAAAACATAGACATTAAAGAGTATTGTCTTTATACTTAGAATTTGTAAAAAGCTTTATTAGTTGAATCCCAGAGCACAGTTTATGGAGAAGCCTCTAGGCTCTGAAATAGAATTACTTTCTGAAATTTCTGAAACTGAAGGTAGTTCTCAGACAAAAAGAGGTTTTAGTTACTCATCTGGGATCATGTATTTAAAGAAAGATCTATTCTAATAGTAGTTTTGCTCTTCCAAGCTTTGTATCTATGCTTTTATTATACTGTTAAATTATAGGTAGATTTAAAAGTAGATAAAACTGTCACTGAGTTGGCATCTTATATTTTCTAACTTGCAGTAGAAATGTAGGGTGATCTAGGTGAGCCACTAGACCCCTGTCCTCTGCCTGGAGGGCTTGTCATTTTCCACTTGTTTTCTTGGAAGTCATTGCATGAGACATGTTTGTTCCTATCTTGCCTCAAAATGAGCTTTTTAGAAAGCTTTACTTCCTGTTGTTTAAGCATAAAAATTAGATGTAATTTCTGTTAGACTCCCTTGGCCTGCCTTCATGAGGAGCAGGAAGCCATTTCCCTATCCAGCTGCTGTAGGAAATTAGAGGGAGCTTTCCTGTCCTGGACCATCGAGGAACTAATATCTAACAACACACTTGGCTACTTTAGCTTCTGTCTGTGTACTATCAGACGACTCTCACCTTTTTAAAGCTGGAGTGGGGCAGGGTCTCTGACTAACCTGGAGTTCTCTAGTGTGTCTAGACTGGCTGGCCAGTGAGCTCAAGAGATCCCCCTGTGCTGGAAACACAGGCTTGTGCCAGCATACCTGATTGTCATCTTTGGTTCTGAGGCTGGAGCTCAGGTCCTTGTGCATGCACAGCCATCTCCTCAGCACCACGTCTGACTTTTGAAGCAGCTTATCCATTGTATTGAAAGTTACTATTGCTAGTTAGTATATTATAGGTGATTTTCTACTTGTCTTTCTTGTTTTGTACCTCCCTCCCCCTGCCTCGTTCCCTATTGGATTTTCTTAGGACTCCTGTTTCCTACCTTTTAATCTTAGTATATATAGTTACATATTCTGTTGTTACTCATCCTCTATATATCCTTGAATTGTCAAAGTCCAGTATTTGTTTTTTGCCTCTGTAATCTCATAGCCTTTGAGCAGTGGTTCTCAGACTTCCTAATACTGTGACCCTTTAATACAGTTTCTCATGTTGTGGTGACCCCCAACCATAAATTTTTTTTTATTACTTAATAACTGATTTTGCTAAGTTATGAAACAATGAGTATCTGATGTACAGGGTATCTGTTATGTGAGATTGGTTGAGAGGCACTGCCTTAGAATGTTTGGGTTTGTGTTCTCAATACATGCATTTACATTCTCTCCTTGGAGTCTGAGACCAACCAAATTTGGAATTTTCTTTTTCTTTCTTTTTCTTTTTTTTCTTTTTTTTTTTTTTTGATTTTTTGAGACAGGGTTTCTCTGTGTAGTCCTGGTTGTCCTGGAACTCACTCTGTAGACCAGGCTGGTCTCGAACTCAGAAATCCGCCTGTCTCTGCCTCCCAAGTGCTGGGATTAAAGGCGTGCGCCACCACCGCCCGGCTTTTTTTTTCTTCTTCTTCTTTTTTTATTTTATTTTATTTTTTATTTATCTTTTTTTTTTAATTTGGAATTTTCATGCTCTTTATTCTCTCAGGTTATATCTAGCATTATCTTTTTTTCTGCCTAAAAATATTGTTAAGTATTTCTTTTAGTATGGCTGTACACATGGGAAAATGCATCTGTTTTATTCCTTTTTCTTTGAGACGAAGTCTTATGAGTCACAGACTGGTCTCACACTTGCTAACCTCTTGTCCTGCTTCCTGATTGCGCGGGTTACAGGTATATGCTGCTTTGCTTGGCTTTTATTGCATTTTTGAGGAATACAGATTTTTAGGTTGGCAAGTTGTCAACTCCTTTCTTATCATTGAAGATTCTAGTCTTTCCTGAAAGTGCTTACAAAGGCCAAGCATTGAGAAGTCTTTGAAAACTAACTTCTCATCCATTTTTCTTGTCCAATTCTTTCTTCTAAGACTCAAACATGTGATAAACATTGTGTCATTAATTTCTGCATTTTCCACCTTTATACCTTTTTGGGTCTTTTCTTTCGTAACTTCATTCTGGATGTTTGTTATCTGTTTTCCCGTTTACTGAATCTCTTTTCTGCAGTTAGTCACCCATTGGGTTGCTAGTTCCTGCTGCTGTGGCTCCAGATTCCAGAATCTTTATGGATTCTGTCGTAATGATACACAGTTCTGCTGTGGTTTGGTTTCATCTTCTCTTCCTTCCAGATATTCAGCAGTTACTGTAATATGTGCCTGTTGACTCTGTCTCATTGTGTTGTCCCATGTCTAAGTCTTAGCAGTGATGAACATTATGCGTGAGAGATTGCAGAGGAGGGTTGCAGTGATGTGTTCTTCCCCAGGACGGAGTAACATTTGCCATGTCAGGGCCACAGACAGTAGGATATCTAGACAATCAGTGATGGAGATTCCTGAGAGCCAGACTTGACTCCCTGTGAGGGAAGTTGGCTTTTAGTCCCTCAGGGCCCATCCTGACAAACTGAAAGTCCCCAGGCCTCTCTTTGGTGTGCTGCAGCTCCAGCTTTTGCCTCCCTGGCTGCAAGTCTGCATTCTGTTGTTTGTTGATCTCTTCCATTCCTCTTCTGTACTGGGAAAAAGGCCTCTCCCAGGGCCGACCACACCATGCTGCTTAATGTATGGTGTGGGTTAGTGCAGCTCTGCTCTGTTCTGTCCTGACCTGAGTCTCTGATTTGATGGCTTTGTTGTTGTTACTTGTTCTCATCTGTCCTGTGGTACTAATTTCACTTTCATGACCAGGTAATAAGAGGATACATTCCTTTATTGATTATTTGAAAACCTTCTGAATAATGGAAAGTTAAAAATGATGTTCTTAAAATTGATTAAACTTACACTTTTTTAGGATAATTTTCCATTTGATCCTCCGTTTGTTCGAGTGGTGTTACCTGTTCTCTCAGGAGGGTAAGTTTACATACTTATTTTTTTGAGATCATATGTGACAGAGTCCTTTGTAGAACTAGCTGGAGCCTGGGAAGTCAGGATTGCTGGACTTGACACAGGATGCTGTGTCAGGTAGGTTGAAGGGACTTGAGAACTTAGATTTCTAAGAAGTTCTCAAATGAAACTAATAGCACATTCAGAACCATAGGTGCAAATTAGTTACTTATAAGCAGACATCTTAACGGAGTTTATTTATAGGTATTGACCCTTTAGAAATGGGTTTTAGCTGAATATACCTGCCTGTAATCTCAATCTGTCAGAAACTGGAGGATTGTGAGTTCCAAGCCAGCCTTAGCTATGAGGTAGGTCTGAGCCTGCCAGAGAGATCCATCCAAATCTGTATCTGGATATTAGTTAATATTGTCAATATATATCAAGATAGTGTTTCTCTGTATAGCCCTGGCTGTCCTGGAACTCACTCTGTAGATCAGGCTAGCCTCAAACTCAGAAATCCGCCTACCTCTGCCTCCCAAGTGCTGGGATTAAAGGCATGTGCCAACACTACCCGGCAAAAAATGTTTTTCAAATGTAAAGTATGCTTGAGGATTTCAGGAAAGTTACAGTTACCGTGGTTCTCACAGGCCTGTGATGCTGAGTGCAGTCACAATGATAATCGGTAACCTGCCATGGGGCTGATCATTATTACTTAATACAATTGACTGGTGATTGTCATACAGCCATACTGAATTTTGTCTTGCTTCTTTTTGTAGTTAGGAAGATATGGGAGGCATGAAAAAGATCAAGTTAATTATGAAATTCCCATATGGGCGTCATTAAACTATTTGTGGGGAGCAGGGGAGATAGCTCGATTGCTTAGAGTAGTTGTTACTCTTGGAAAAGACCCAAAGTCAGTTTCTAGCACCCATGTGAAGTGACTTACAACTACCTGTTACTTTAGCTCCAAGAGATTTAATACCCCCTTCTGGCCTCTGCAGTCATATATACACACACATGAATGAAAATAAAATAAATCCTTTGAGAGTTTTCAAGTCTTCAGCTAATTTTACTTTGTGAGATGATTTCTATTGTAATGATAAAATCTTAAAACATTGCCCATAAGCTGATAATTTCTGTATTTGAGACAGTAGTAGTGACTCCTAGAGTTCAGATCTTCTCAGAAATAGTCTCTTGTAATATATAGATGTGTAAAACAGATATATAATTTTTTTGTTTTTGAGATCACATCCTGGTAAAATTTGTCAGTATAGTCAGAATATGTGTGACCTGATGTTGGATGTATAATACTGCACAACTGGCCGTATGTCTGTAAAGCTCAGGATAAACAAATCCGTGTTTCTGCTGTGTCGAGCCATTTCAATGTCTACAGTACAGTCGAGGAGTACTTCTAAGATGACTCAGGTGGTGCCTAGGCCTGCTCCTTCGCTACATCTCCCAGAAAGCTCCGTGGTATATTAGGCATTTTGGACATCAGGGTCAATGATACTTATTCCAAATGGACTTGTTGAAGACTTGGTGTGATTTTTCCGCAAAGTCACTAAATAACAGCTCCTAAATCTGTTTTCCACAAAATCACTGAATAACTTCTAATTTTTTTTTTGGCCTGTTGGCATCTGAGAAGATGGCATCCTCTGGTTTGCTGTCTGTGAAATGTTCTTTTAGAGACCCAGAGTTCCGAGTGATGCTTAGCAAGGCTGACGTGATCCCTTAGAAATGTGGCTGCTGCTTCTGGCAGACGGTTTCAGTGCTGATGACAAACACTGTTAGATGCGTTGAGAGCACAGGCTCAGAGGGCACAGACAAGGATGTTTAAACACTGCCTGCACGCATCTGGGTTAGGCAGTGAAGGGAGTTTTTCTACCATAAAGCCCAGGGGTATTTTTGGAAGGAGAATATTAGGTAACCTAGCCAAATATTTACATATACAAAATAAACATAGGGTGGAAATATGGTGTATCTCTTGCTCATAACACCAGCCCCTTCCTAGCCAAGTATATCATCATTAAACATTTTTATAGTTTAGTGTTGCTATAACATTGTAAATTCTTTAACAAGTCTTTTTTCTCCCTCCTTCCTTTGGTAAGCATATTTAACTGTGAATATTGGATCCATCTCTCATTAACTGGTATATAGGAAAAAGGAAATAATGATTTAAAAAAATGTTCTAGGAATGGAAGAGATGGTTCAGTTGGTAAAATGCTTGCTGAGAAATTAGGACCTGAGTTGACATTACTAGACCCCACGTATAGTCTGCGAATGATGGCTTACTCCAGTAACCTGAGCACTGGGGAGGTGGGGAAAGGAGAATCCTTGAAGCTGTCTGGCTAGGTTCATCGAGAAACCCTGTCTTAAACTGTATAGTGGATAGCTGGATTTATGTCGAGCCTCCACAGTGTATAACACACACACACACACACACACACACACACACACACACACGAGGAAAAGCACCTAGAGTGATGGGTCTGACCTAAAGACTATAACTGAGATCCTATTGTCACAGGATCACATGACAGAAGACCTGATGGGAAGAGGAGTGAGGTAGGAAAGCAAAGTGAGGAAAAACCAAAGTGGCTTCTTTCATAGCGCAGCTACTTAAAGAAGAAAAACTATTGGTTGATCTAAAACAACAATCTAAGAATCTCAGAATCTTAAATTTTATGAGTCTCTAAAAATGGAGGCATGTTACGAGGTGTGTGGCCTCTACTCTGCCTTCTCAACAAAACCCTGAAGATTGAGACTGTACAGCTAGCTGTCAGTAACTGTCAGCAGAGTTGTCAGCCTTGCAACAGGGCGCAGAGAAAGCTCCGGAGCCTGAAGAACATGAGTGTCTGCTAAAAAAACAGATTCTTTTGCTCCTGTTCTCTGGGATGTTTGGAGCTAAGTTTTTAGTTTTTGACATCAGAAAAGATGATTAGTATTCTGTTCAGCTTGTTTGACAAGTTGATTATATTAGAGAACTAACTGTAAACAATAGAGGCTGGTTGCAGTCTTATGTCTCTAACACAGGATTTTATTTTTATATGTTACTGTCTAATTCTGTGTGAGTACTAACTATCTTACCAATGATTCAGAAGCTAAAGGGGATTTTGTATCCTTGTTTTCCCTTTTCTAAAGGTACGTGTTGGGTGGAGGAGCACTGTGTATGGAACTTCTCACAAAACAGGTAACTCTGTGTGTGATTCTTAGCCTTAGTGGACTGTTTCCATATGTATGCTGGGTTCTAAGAGGAAAGTCCTTAAATGTAGTAGCACTTACTCTTACAAACAAGCTCAAAGTAACGTGGTAAACTGTCATTGTCCTTGGAGCCTGTTCCATGCTGGAACAGCCACCGAGAGTGATGATTATCTATTCAGTGACATTTAGAACTCAGGATTGTTTGTGAGATTCTGGAAGTGGCCCAGTGTTTTTCCTGTCACTACAGATTTGTTAGCACTGATTTGCTGTTGTTGGGTTCCTCCTCTGTGCTGTTTTGTTAGGTTTTTCGGATGGGAATTGTGAAGACCACTGAGTTTTAGATGCACCTTGTTCTTCCTGCAGGGCTGGAGCAGTGCCTACTCAATAGAATCTGTCATCATGCAGATCAATGCCACCTTAGTGAAAGGCAAAGCCCGGGTACAGTTTGGAGCAAATAAGGTACTTGACTAAGAACTCCATAGACATGCTAGGATGCTCAGGCTATCATGCCTTACATCTGAGGCATCTTCCTATCTTGATTCTATTTTTAAAATTTATTTTTATGTCTATGAGTGTTTTGCCTACGTGTATGTGTCTACATCATGTGTGTGCCTGGTGTCCTCTGAGGTGAGAAGAGGGCATTGGATGAACTATAGTCATGGACAGTTGTGAGTTACCATGTGGGTGACTGGAATTGAACTCAGGTCCTCTTCAAGAAAAAGTCCTCTTGTTCGAGGCCAGCCTGGTCTACAGAGTGAGTTCCAGGACACCCAGGGGTAAACACAGAAACCCCATGTCGGTGGGGTGGGCCCACCCCTCTCACCCCAAAAGAAAAAAGTACTCTCAACTGTGAAGTAATCTCTCCAGCACCCCCAACCCCCCATTGTAGTTCTTTTTGAGACTGTTTATTTCATTTTTTTATTTGGTTTTCTTGTTTTAGAAAAGTGTAGGTAGAAAACATACATGTGTTAAGAGAAGATACTCATTACAGTTCCCTTAACCGCACTGTCTTTCATAGTCACAGACATGTTTAGAGTTTGAGCTTATTATTGCTAAATATGATGCACCAAGTAAAAATTCTGGGTGAACTTTGAGGTTTCTCCAAACTGGAACCAAGTTAGCATCGTTAATTTTCAGCTAGTGTGTCTATGCTGGTCTCTATTCTAATCTAAATCATTAACCTTTTCAGTCCTTTCACAACCTAAGAGAAATTGTTCTGTTGTCTGATTGTATAGATAAGGAAACTGAGGCACACGGGGTCTGAGAACTCCTACTACAGTCATGGGGTCAAGACAAGAGTTTCAGTCTGGCAGGCATAGTCTGCACTTATTCACTGAGTTGTGTGCTGAATTTACTTTACTAGGATGCTCCTTCTAGGTGGGATTGTAGTTATTTTTAGGTATTTATTTAGGTATTTGTTTTGAAAAAACCTTTTGTGATGGAAATCAGCCTTGGTCTGATTGATGTTTTTTGCATAGTGAATGTTTCCCCTAAAGTTCTTTGTAAATTTGCACTGTTTATTCAAGTAGTATGATTTCTATTTACACTGTACTTCAAATCATGAGATTGTTTTAGAATGTTAATCCAAAGAAAAAGAAAAATTTAAAAGATCATTTAAGAAATCATTATTTGGGGTGATAGTGTTGCTTTTAGCAACTGTTTTTTTTTAAAATCTGGAACAAAAATGCCATTTGTTTAGAATCTAGAAGTTAAGCAGCTCACCAGTGTTTAATAATTCATATCAAACCAGCATTTATTTATTTATTTATTTTGTTCATTTGCTTGTTTCTGAAGACAGGGTTTCTTTGTGTGCCCTGGCTCTCCTGGGACTCACTCTGTGGACCAGGGTGGCTTAAAACTCAGAGATCCACCTGTCTCTGCTTCCTGAGACCTGGGATTAAAGACATGCACCATTACCAATGGGCCAGACCAACATTTCTTAACAGTATATGTGAATCTATGTTTTTATCTTAATGTGTCAATAAAATGGTTATGTAGTATAATTAATTTTTTTTTAATATTTGCTCATGCAAAGTTCCTAAAGTAAATAATACACAAAAACTTGAAAAGGTAATTTGTAATTTTGAGTACTTCAAAATAAGGACTGACATGTTCTTCAGTGCTTTCTTTCTGGCATCTATTTATATAGAGGATTTGATGTATGTAAATTTTAATAATTTTTAAAAAATTTACACGTTTTTCATTTTAAAAGAAAATTAGAAAGGCATAAAACAGTGATATTTTTTTCTTTCGTTTTGGGTAATTGAAATTTACCTGTATACTGTGCAGACTTTCTTCTCCTGAGAGCTATGTATCAAGTCAATACAGCAGGGAAAGTTATCTATCGTTTTGAAATTCTAGAACCATTTCAATTGCTTTAAACCTGCATGCTTTTTTTTTTTTTTATGTTTTCTTGTCAAGTAAGAAAAAGCATTATACTTAAGATGCTAAGTCAGGCTGCTGAGTATTTTTGTATATTGAAGTACATTGCTTAAGTGTGCAGATCTTTTTGAAATTTTATTATGTAAACTATAGCACGTACTAAGATGGCTGTAATGACATAGCTTATAGAATCTTTTGAGACCATCATCCTGTGTGCTGGCTTTTGTTCATGGTTGACTGAGTCTTTATGTGGTTAGTACATTAGAAGATAAATTCAGTGAGATGTTTAGGGTAAAATCTCACTCTTTTTTTTTTTTAAACTAAAAAATATTGTCAGCTAAGAAAGTGGAAACTTTGTACAATATAATAGAATTCCTGAATTCTGAACTCTGCAGGTAATAGTCTAATCATTAACTTAAAAAAAAAAAAACCCACAAGAATCTGACATAGTGATTCATGTCTATAGTTCTGGCAGTTGGGATGCTGTGCCAGGCTAGCCTGGGCTATGTAGTGAGGCCCCTGCGTCAAAAATACTAAAACTCTAAACAATCAAAAGAGAAAGCTGGATGGTGAGATGGCTCAGTGGGTAAACACATTTGCTACCAAGCCTGAGAAGAGGACCTGAGTTCAATCCCAGTGGGAGAACTTATTTTCAAGGTCATCCCAACCTTCATGTTTATGTTATGGTACATGTCTCTCCCTTTGTTTTCCCCAGATACACATACATAAATGTGACAAAAAAGGAAGATACAGAGCTGAGTTAGATGACTCAGCTTTTTTTTTTTTTTTTTTTCCAAGACAGGGTTTCTCTGTATAGCCCTGGCTGTCCTGGAACTCACTCTGTAGACCAGGCTGGCCTCAAACTCAGAAATCCGCCTGCCTCTGCCTCCCAAGTGCTGGGATTAAAGGCGTGCGCCAATACCACCTGGCTGACTCAGCTTTTAAGAACAATTGCTGTTCTTAACGGAGAATCTGTGGCAGCCAGCTCACAATTGCCTCTAGCTCCTATTCTAGAGGGATCTGAGGCCTCTGGCTTCTGGGTATCTGCACTTATGTATACATACTAGACATAAAGACACATATACATATAATTAAAAATAATAAAAGTCAGTCTTTAAAGGGCCAGCAAGTTGATTCATGGGATAGAACTGCTGCCACGCAGACCTGATGAACCAAGTTTATTTACAGTAGATGAAGAGAACTGTCTCCTGAAAGTTGTCCTCTGATCTCCATGTGCCTGAACACACACATATTTATATATTCTCTTCTTCTTCCTCCTCTGCCTGCCTGCCTCTGTTTCAACTAAAAGAAATTGCTTACATTTGCAGCCGGTGAGGTAGTTAAGTAGGCAGGCCTGACAGCCTGAGTTTGAATCACAGAAACCATGTTAAAAGTGGAAGTAGAGAGCCAGCTCCACAGAACTGTCTTCTGATTGCCACACGTGCTGAAGCACAGGTGCTCACACAAAACAACAGTACATATTTTAAATTGTGTTAAAAATATCTTTTGACCTGTGTGGGTGGGTACATGTGTCTGTAGTGGGGGCAGCAGTGGGGTGGGAGGGAGAGCCGTGTAAATATCAGTATAGACTGTCGTTACAGGAACAGTCACGTGCTAATAGCCAGTGATACTGATGAGGGGTTTGTGAAATACCAGTAGAGTTGTTAAAAATGAGGTTAGTATTTTGTGCTCTTTAACTTTCTTTTTGTCATATATTTATTACTTTAGAATTTTTAAAATATTTACATTTGATCTTAGTCAAAAAACCACGATGTGATATTTGTATTATATTGTCATATGTTGGTTCAAAGTAATTGAATGTGCTTGCATTTTAAAAAGCTGAATTAACTGATACATTTGCTAGAAATCTGAGTTGTTCTCAGTCGACATGATTGAGGCCAGGTTGGATTAATGGGGCTGAGAACGTGGTAGCTTTGTACAGACAAGAGCCTATGAAGATGGAAGTATAGTCTTGCCATCGGCTCTCCTATTCCCCGACAGTGTTTAGCCGGAAGGAGTAAGAACAAACCATGGAGTTAGAAGGATGTAGGCCAGGCTGTTTCCTGTTCAATTACTAGGAAATTACTAGTCTGTAGCACTAACTTGAGACTAAGTAATAAATCCTTTCAGAGTATGGGCCTGTTTGTAGAAAGGTAGTTCCCAGCACTTGGAAAGCTAAGGCAGGAAGATTGCAAATTTGAAGCCATCTGGGCTACATTGTGAGTCTAGACTCAACTGGGCTGTATAAGGAGACCCTATGTTCAAAACTATTAATAAAGCTAGCTACTGTGCTAAACATGCGTGTTACACAGTGGAGTCCTGGAACACACAGCCTTGGGGCAGTGCGGACCCTGTTTCTGCAATCAGGATAGGAACCTTCTGTTGCTTCCACTTACTGTAGAACCCGTCATAATGGTCATAAGCCCAGGAGTGAGTTTGTCATTGTTTCCAGTGCTAGGGAGTGACTAAGCCCCAGCCCTGTATCCACAAGTGAGTTGTGGTGCCAAATACAGGAGCCTGATTCTCCACAGGGACTGTTCTGATCCCATGGTAGCTGCACTCTCAGCTCTCACCAGAAGCAGACTCATCCTCTAGAGAAAAGTGTTTCTAATTGAAGCTTGTAGGCTTCCCGTAGATTAAAATCAAATAAATGGGGAATTCAGATCACAACTAGGCCACCCAGACACAGAATTGACAAAAATGTGAATGTTACATACATGTCCCCAAGGACTGGTTCTTAAAATAATCAGATCACAAGATAGGGAAAAGGGCTGGGGTTGTAGCTGAGTAGAAGAGTGCTTACTTAGCATGCGTTCAATCCCAGCACCTCAAAACAAAACAAAACAGAAACTGTAGTTATTTGAAGTGCAATAAAATAGTTGTATAAAATGTCAGAGGGAGAAAATATCTAGGTAAATGGTCATATGCTTCTAACTCCAGCACTTAAGAGGAGACAGAGGAAGGAGGATCAGAAGTTCAAGATAACGTTTGACTACATAGTGGGTTTAAGGCCAGGGTGGCCTAAATGAGACCCTATCTCAAAAAGCCAAAGAAAAGAAGACATTTAACAGTGGAACCATGAAACTGATCAATTAAGACCAGGAATGGAGTTGAAGAGATCTGAAGAATCTTAACAACATACAGAATAGCTTAAAATTGAAGAGAAAACTTTCCCTGAAAAAAACACAGGGAAAAACAGACCAGTATACCAACAAGGAAAGGCCTGCATGAGCTGAGCTATGTGTCCTGTGAGATGCCCTGTGACTTTCCCAGAAATACATAAGAAACTGAAAACGTTCACAGCATTATAAAATAAAAACAAGGCAGACAATATAAAAACAGTGCTACCTTCCAAAAGTATATAATTAAGTTAGAAGATAATAATGAAGATTAGATTACATATGAACTTGGAAATTTAAGTGCATTCCTAAGTTATAGTAAAAAGAACATGTAAAATTAAAAATAATTTTGAACTGTAATGGTAATAGTAAAATTCTTGGGGAAAAAATGTTTAAAGTTGTTGAGTGAAGACAACCCATAATGCTGAAAAACAAAAAGGAAGACAGATCCTGGTTAAATAAAGCTTACAGTAAGTTAATATGCCAGAAATATACAATGTTTTGTGGAAATTCAGACTTATACAGCCCGTTGGTCAAATAGGAATTTGAAAATAAAATTTTGCAGTGTCTGAGATAGCAGCAACAGTGCAATCAGAAACTAAAGGAGGCTCACAACAGTGAGGGAAGAAAGGGCACATGACACCAGGGACATGAAAGAGGAGAGGCTGGAGGCTGTGAGGGTACAAGGGGAGAGAAGGGGAGGGAGAGGAGAGTCTCCTAATGCACACCTTGTTCAAAAATGCTGAGAGCTAGTCCTTGTATGCTAAAGTACAAAATAAATAACAATAGATCAAAATCCAACTCATTGTTAGAGAGGAGTTAAAAGGGAGAAATTAGTAAAGGAGAAGTCTGCAGTCCTAAGCCAGAGGTCAGTCATCAGCTTTGGACTGTCCACAGTGAGGGCTCCACTTAGGAGAGGGCGCAGTATTTACTGATCTGAGAGTATGTCAGGCGTATTTTGTTAAGTTTAGTCTCTTTCTCTTTTATTTTTCTTTTTGTGTAAATAAATTAGTGTGCATTGATGTTATGCCTCCATTTCTTGTTTGTCTGTGTACTGCCTACATGTTTGCTGCACGCGCGGAGACCAGGAGAGGGCATCAGATCCCTGGAACTGCAGTTGTTATCCACTGTGTGGGTGCTAGGAATCAAATCTTGGCGCTCTAGAAGAGCAGTCAGTGTTTTTTAATCACAGAACCGTCTCTCCAGCCCATGAAAATATTTTAAAATTATCTTTGGGATTATTTGTTTTGTTTTGTTTTGTTTTAGATGCCTTATGGCAGGGCTTCAAAAGATTACTCTGTAGAAAATCGGGTCTGTTTACAGAAATTAAAATAGTAGCTCACAGATGCATGGGAACTGGCCAGCTGGACGGAGTGAGTAGACAGGCAGGTTGAAATCACAAGGAGAATGTGGCTCCACCCAGGGGCGCAGGACTCCTGGGAAGCTCCTCAGAGGCGTTCACAGACAGATGGCCTTGCAGCCCATGTTGAGCACCTGAGCAGGGTCTCAGCATGACAGAGGCTTGTCCTTTGATGCAGAAGCGTCCTTCCAGGTGGTTTTTGCCCATACTAGGCCAGTACATAGTTGGTCTTTGGAAAACAGACTGCTCATGAATGTCCTTGCAAAAGCTTCCAGAGAAGTGTATGAGAAACTAGTAAATGTAGCTCACTGTGGGGAAGCAGGGACAGGAGGGGATTAGTTGTTGGGAGAACTCTACAGTTTGTTTCTTCTGCACTTGCGTTTGTCACACAAGTTGTATGATGTGCTGCTATAGATGGGGTGACCTGTTATGGAGAGCGTGTCTGGTATTATTTGAAGTTACGATGTAGGCCATTCAAGACAAAATTCAGTCTGAACTTGGCTTCTAAGAGAACATTTGTTATCTTAACCAAAAGAGGGGCCTTGGTGGCAATCATGGCCATTCTTTACATTTAAAATATTTACAAATACCAAAAATGTACAAGTATTTACATGCGTGGTGCCTGAAGCTTAGTGTTTCTTATCTGAAATCATTATCAAATAGACTGTCATTTAGATTAAGTTAGAAGGAAGAGTTGGGGTTTTTCTCATCCAAATGTATTTCCTTTGACTTGATCAGACAATGTGCAGAAACACACTAGGACTGTAAACCCTCATGCTTGACCAGTTGGTAGAAAGACTTTAAAACAACTCTGAAGTTAGTGAGGTTTTAGTGAAGTACAATTTTGGTTTTGTTATTCTCATAAAATTATATCAAATACGGAAAGTAATACAAGTCTGAAAAATGAAAATATTCTTTTAAGCCCACTAGTGATGCATGCAGAAATTTACTCTGCTTTCCATCTGCCTGAAGTTTTGATTTAATAACATTTATTTCTCTTTCAGAATCAGTATAATCTAGCACGAGCCCAACAGTCCTATAATTCCATTGTACAGATACATGAGAAAAATGGTATGTTTAATTCAATAAGTACTTATTACTTACGAAGTTATACATAACATGTTGATGTTTGCCTTGTTCATTTTTGTGTTTTTGTCATAATTTTTTAATCCAATACTGTTAATTACAGTGAGGGGAAAACATTTTCTATATTTGTAATCTTGGAACAAATCTTAACATTGCTTCTTTCAAAAGCTGATGCCCTGAATTCCTTGATCTAAGTGCCTTTGTGTTACTGCCAAGAATTTAGGTTACTAGAGGAATCCCTTTGCTCACTTGGAATAGACTCTGTAAGTAAAGGAATTGTGTTAGCACCTTGTTAGCACCTCGCTATAAGCTCACTGTTTGCTCCTGAAGCATCTTCAGATTCCTACTTGGTTCATTTCCTTTGTTGGATCTTTTAAGACAAGTTTTCCAGGCTGGCCTTGAGATCACTCTGCAGTCCAGGCAAAGCTTAAACTTAAGAGTCCTGCTTCAGTCTTCCCAGTCACTGGGATCATAGGCCTGCATCACCTGGCCTGGCTTGGAAGACCTGTTTGCAAGTGCCATTTATGTCACTCCCTAGCTCTGTGGCTTTGAACAGGTCCTCAGATTTATTGAGAAGAGAAATTTGTTTCTCTGTGTATGTGTTTGCCACTGCACACACCATTGTCTGGCTTAGCGGCAAGTCCCTTCACCCACTGTGCCATTTTTCCAGTCTCTGTGATCTCTTTCATCCCAGGTTTCCTCATCTGAAGTTGGCAAAGTGTCTCTTAGAAAATGAAGAAAAAGAATAGTGCCTCTGCAGAGCACTGTGTAACCAAGTGCCCTGAATAGGGAATTCATGGTAGTGGTGGAAGGGATACTAATACTCTTTTGTGTGAGTGAAAGTGTAGGCACCTTAGGATAAGTACTGTAGTAAATGCTCTTAACTCTGCTAGAAGAGATGTGTTAGTTGGGCTGGGAAATGAGCATGCATGAGGCCCTGAGTTTGTCTCCAGAGTGCACATGGAAAGCCACGTGCGGCAGCAGATGCTTCTGATCCCAGCTGAGGCCAGCCAGTCGGAATCATTGAGTTTCAGGTTGAGAACTTGTCTCAAAAAGACCAACAACATGATTTGAGGAAGACACAGGATGTTGACCTCTGTGTACACACTTACATAGGTATATTAGTTTGTAAGTTTGGATTTGTGTCTTGCACAATTGTGTCTTGCACAATTTTAATGATAAAGCCAACTTTTTTCATGATTCCTTTTTGTAATAGTATTCAAAACCAAATCTTGAAAATTCAAAGAAGGTTTAAAACCTGAGGTCAAGCCCAGGCTTCTGTCGTTTCTAGTAAGTACATCAGATGAGTACATTCCAATGTCTGCTTTCTCCCAGGCCTGACTGAGCATCCAGCTGCCTTTCTGTGAGAGCTTACACTTGAGTGGAGCCTGGGTCAGCAGTCACATTGCCCCCTTTTTCTTTCTTAAAGCAAACCCTACAATTGGTGTTCACAAGAGGTTTATAGAAAATGTATTTGAGAGACACAGAGATTGCCTTGCATTGATGAAAGAGCAGTGGATTCAGAATCAAAAGAGAGCAATTCTAATTTTTAAAGTTTTATATCTTTGTACTTGTTGTAAATTGACAAAATTGTGTGCTTACCATAAGTAACTTGATGTTTAGTCATGCGTTATGAGATTACAAACTTTGTGCTGTCCTACCTTACATAGCTGGAATTGTAATGTGATTAAAGCAGTTTCCCTACCAATGTTTTTATTTGTTTGTTTGTTGGTTGGTTGGTTAGTTGGTTTTTAAATTCTAGTCACCAGGATTTTGTGTGGGGGATATTTTGAGTGAGGTTTGCTTTTGAATACAAAACTGAGATGAAAGTTTAGCATGTAGCTGTTAGTCCATACTGTCACCGTCAGCTAAGAGTACCATTCATACGAGATGTTGAAAATCCAAGTATGCTTTAGTCATAAGCAGTAGCTAAATCAGATATCAGAATGCTGGGTTAGTAACTGAACAGCAAGTTGAAGTTTCTACAGTAGGATTAAACAACACAGTTATGAACAGACACTGGCCCTGATGTAGTAATGTCTTTTTCTTAATCTTTTTCTAGATTGATGTTAACCTTTTCCATTTTATTTCAGGCTGGTACACACCTCCAAAGGAAGATGGCTAACTACATTGACATATGTCTGGACCAATGTTGCTTTAAAGAAAATTGTTCCAACGTACAGACATAAGCTTTCGAGTGCCCGTGTAACAGCAGTACCGAAGACATTAGCTAATAGGTCATTTAGTGGATAATCTGTCAGCTGACATCCAGTTACAGCCTTTTCATTTTGCTCACTTTAGGTATCTTGGACTGAGCAGTGGGGCCTTTACTGTATTTTTCCTGACAAGTACACACAATAGCCACTCCCTACCACCTTTTTCTTGAAAAGTGAAAAATCTTAAGCAGGGAAGTCAGCATCAGTTTATTGCAGCTGTGATTTTACAGTAACCTTTCTCTATTGAGCCTATGGGGTATGAAGATTTGCAAAATCCTGTTTGTTTAGAGCCAATAAAAGTTTAACTGATGGTCAATACTGGTTTAGAAATTTTAGGTCTTCTAAACCATAGCTTTTTCAGGTCTGAAATAATTTTATTGCCAAAATTATGACAGGAAGCCTCTTCATTAAATTGTTACACTTTTTCATGGTTGTGTGAAGGTTTGAACTAATCTGAAAGTATGATCCTAATTGTATCATATTAGGTACAGCAAAGCAAGGCAGCCACTTGTGAGCAGTGATTTCCACTGGGGCAGCAGGGTCCTGTTGGACTGAACCTGCCTCCTGTTGGTTCAACATTTCTCGTGAGGAAGAGCCACAGTGTAGAGCCTGAAGTTCTGAAGTAGGATGTCATTTTACCTTTCCATTTATTAGCGGGGTGTTGCAATTGATGACAAACTAATAAACTTATGGAATGATTGGCACAAAGACTCTTTGAGCAAGATTATGAAAGATACCTAAATTGGAGATCCTTAAATGTTTGCTATAGTCATGCAGTGGTGTTTACATCAGAAGACCAGTAGGAACTCAGCCTACGTTAATGTTTTATAAAATGTGACACAAATCAATGTACTTTGCATTTTATTGCCTTACCTGAATCAGTACTCTTTGGTTGGTAATAGATTTTTTTTTAAAAAACAAACCCCATGTTTGATTTAAATCTAGTTATTTAAGCACTTTTAAAAAAGAAACCCAGAAGCACATTTTCCTGCACAAACCAGTACAAAGGTCAACAGTATTTCTTATATATTTGATCTGAGATTATTTTTTTTTAACTTTGTAAACCACATGTAGGGGACATGGCACATGTGCATTTTATGTGTGGTTTCTCTTGATTCTGCTGGTTGAGAGGGCAGTAAAGAGATCTGGTATCCTTGGTCATTTGGTTACCTTAAATAAATGATTGCCAGTGGCTCAGATGACAAGTGGCAAGGCAGAATCCAACACATTATAAAATTCCTTATGCCTAAGGCAAAATCTTGAATATGTTATTGAATTCTAATTTCCTAATGGCTAGCAGATTGACAGCTACACATTTGGCATGCTTTGGGTTTTTTTTTTTTCATTGCAGATTTATTTGGCAATGTACAGTAAATTTTGTAAACTTGCATCAAGTTTATGAATAAAGAACCATTTAAAAATCGATTTGTCACCTTTCCCTCATACAAGCTGCTGTGATTCAGGTGTCTTTAGGCTCTGTATTGAATTCCTAGTGTAGGCTATTCAAAGAGAAGATGGGGTGTGGGGAGGCTTCAGAAGTGGAGATGAAGATGGTGAGATGGAGGGAACCTAGAATTGGTGTATACACACATAGTGTATTCAGTTTTTCCTTAACCACTCCCTTTACTGTGTTCTTTAAATTCAAATGCACGTGGGTTTCAAGTGCTGTTTTAATTAATGTCTCTAATGTTCTTAGGGTACTAAGTAGCACAGTTGCCCTTGTATACTTAAGGCCCCTATACATACCACGATGAGTAGATCTTCTCAGCAGCTTAACAGAAGGAAAGCTTTTTCTCTTCTTGACTGAAATTCCTATGCCAGTTTCATGTTTGGTTTGAATGTTATGTCTCCATGTACAGGCATCCTACTTCATTCAGAAACAGCAGTTTTCTCCGAAGGTAGCCTTAGCTGAAGAAATGTTGAGAAGTCCTCTTAAACATACGCCCTTGATATTCATTCCCTTGTCCTTACCACGTCTCCCCTCTCCTCCCCTACCTCGCCAGTGCCTGGTGAGAAGAATGGTGCCACAGAGTTTGGAGCCATTAGTTCTGGAAATCGGTCTTAGGACTCCTGGAGACCCCAGATCTGCTGGGTTTATTATTATTATTAACGGGAAGCATTTAAGTTTTCACACATCCTCAGTGTATCTTGGAATTTTATAGACTGTATGATACGTCCATATATTTGCTATTAGGCCTTAAGGTTTCCAGAGTAAAGTGGCAGCTTGTTATTGAGGGGTTGTTAATGTGTTTTATGTTATCTTACATGCTTTGGGGTTGGGCCCAGATTTATTTTTTGGCTTTTGATCCTCCTGCCTTCAGCTTGCTAGATTGCAAACATGCACCATCATGTCCAGTTCAAAATGTTCTACTGGGTTATCACAGTGTAAAGGGTCATGAAGCCAAAACAAGAAGCACCAGGTCAGACCAAGTAGCTGGGGGACAAAGGGTCCGTCAATCAGGAGAAAACCTAGTCGGTTGAAATGAAGCTGCCTCTACTAAGATTTCTTTCATAGAGAGAGGGAAGGAGGGAGAGGTGGGGAGGGAGGGAGGGAGGAGGAAGAGAAGAGAGTCGCGCTGTCTTCAGACACAAATCAGAAGAGGGCATCAGATCCCATTACAGATGGTTGTGAGCCACCATGTAGTTGCTGGGAATTGAACTCAGGACCTCTGGAAGAGCAGTAAGTGCTCTTAACTGCTGAGCCACTACTGTTCTTTCATTTTTGGTTCGAGAATGTATAGGAGTTTTAACCCTTACGTAAGGGTTAAAACAGGTTGTTGGGCCTCATTCCTTGTGATTCTGTTGGCCTGCAGGGAAGACCCAGCACGAGCCAAAGAATAATGGCTCCTGTGTGAAAATAACTGGTTTGGCATGTGCTTTCTGTAGCAATGAATAGTGGCCAAAGAATGGCGAGTGCTATTTATGTTTACTGCTTAAAACTTAAGAGCTAATGAGTTAACCAGACTCGCCAAAAACACAAGTGCGTGCAGCAGGCTTAAACGCCAGGCTGCATATGTTTCCTTCCGGGCGGAACTGTGCGGCCGGTGCACCGCTACAGCGGCGTGTCCAGTGCCGGAAGCGGCCCACCGGAAGTGGCGCGCGCCTGCTCAGTGAGCTCGGGTTGTCGGTGGTGCGCTGGCCGTACGGGTGCCTCTGAGCCTCCGTAGGGCTTTCGGGCCGGTAGGCGAGGAATGGAGCCGGTAGGCGGTGGCGGCGGCGACGGCTCCTCCTCCACAGATCCGCGAAGCACCTACGTGCTGAGTAACCTTGCGGAGGTGGTGGAGCGTGTGTTTACCTTCCTGCCGGCCAAAGCGTTGCTTCGGGTAGCCGGGTGAGGGCGAATGGGGCGGGAGGAGACCTTCATCCCGGAGGGTGGCGGGTTCACCTCTGCCGGGACCCCTGCCCTGGTGTCCTAGTGCTTGGCTGGCGCTGCGAGGCTGCTGACGATGGGAACGGGCCGCCCGGCGGCAACCCTTTGTGCTTTTGCGTCCCCAGAGTATGCCGCCTGTGGAGGGAGTGTGTGCGCAGAGTGCTGCGGACCCATCGCAACGTGACCTGGATCTCCGCGGGTGTGGCGGAGGCGGGCCACCTGGAGGGACATTGCTTGGTCCGCGTACTAGCTGAGGCGCTTGAGGCAAGTATGGAGTTGTGCCGTGAACAGACACTTGCAGGGCTAGTGGGCTGAGAACTTTTTTTTTTTTTAAATCACGATTGTAATACATGTGCCTAAGGGGAGCCTTTGCTCGCATTCTGGATTTTGTAGTAAACTTCAGGTTTTGTAAGGGCGTGCTGTGGTTTAATTATTATTAGATGTTGGGCAATTGAAGTATCCACTATTACAGAGCCTTCCTTAATTTGCCTCTATTTTGCAATGAAGGCATTGGGTATCGCTTGCCCAGGGCCAACACACTAGAACTGGAAGAGCTAAAACTTCTACCTAAATACTTAAACCACAGTCCTCTTCTCATTTTTGCCCCTGGATTCAGGAGAGTCAGTGTTTGGGGAGGTGAAGACATATTATAAAGATGATAGATAGTGAATTTCCAGTGTCTCACTGAGTGGCAGGGGCCCTTGTTGAGGAAATTGCCAATTTGATGCTCTGTTACCTCTTAGTATGTATAATAGGCAAACAGGAATGTTCTACTTAAATACAATATAGCCTCCAGGTTCGGAAATCATCATTGATATATGTGTTGGTGAGAGGTTTTCTTGGTTTTGGGTTTGGTTTTCAACTTGAGCCGGAAAGGGAACTCAAGTAATTCCCTGCCAAAGATTGGCCTGTAGACAAGTCTGTGGGACACTTTCTTGATTAATGTTTGGTGTGGGAGCTCCCCCCACCGCCACTGTAGCCTGCCTAACCCCCTAGCCGGTGGTCCTAGAGTTTATTAGAAAACAAACTGAGCAAGCCATGGAGAACAGTCCAGTAACCAGCACTCCACTGGCTTTTGCTTCTGTTACCTGCTCTGGCTTTCTTCAGGGACTCTTTATTCCTCAATTGCTTTTCATAATGGACTTTATCACATTAACAGAAACAAAACTAAGATAATACATTACCTTAAAGACTTCTGAAGGTGCCTTCAAGTGGGGTCCCGATAGTCAAATTGGAGATAATCTGGGTACCAAATGAAAGCTGTAACAAATACACCCTTCAGTAAGAGCTTGTAAACACACTACCATCTAATCTTCAGATTTTGTTCCAGTACTTTTCTTAAGGGCAAAAGGATTCAATTCGGTTCCCAGTGACTGACTAAAAGACACATTGCTTTGTTTGTGTCCCCAACGTGACTTTCTTTACCAGCCTCAACACTTAAGAAAATCCAAGGCCAGTTACTTTGGAAAACTTTCACAGGTTGAGTGTGACTGTGATTTAGTAGATTTTTTTTATCCCATTACCTTAAATTACTTGATTCAAGTGGTGTCTACCAGAAGCTTCTGCCTTTAAATTTTCTGTCCTGTTGCAGTTAATAAATACCTGTGTGTAAAAACTTTGAAACTTAACTTTTCTTCTCGTTCAGTTTGTTCCCCACGCAGCACACACACATACTCTTGGTCTCCTGTTTAGAGATGTGTCTGTTACTGTTAGAATCTCCTTGATACTCACATGGTTTGTGTGTGGCTAGCACGCTCTCAAGCCAGTTTTATTGTCCCTTAGAGATGACCTTTTGGCACCAAATGTCTTCAGCTTGTATTTCACCTGCTTCATTCAAGAAATTAGTAGTTTCACTAATAGTTGTGGTTTCTTTTCGTGGAGAATGGTATTTAATTAGAATCTAAGGTCAGCACTATGTAAATCTACTCACTGTTGTTTAAGGGTTTGCTGCTCTAGCCCAGACAGGAATATATATACATATCTGCATGTGCCATTGTTCTTTGGTATTGTCAGGGTATTAGTTGCCCCATATTGAAGTCTACAGCTGCTCATATCCCTTATAAACTTGCATAGTATTTCTGTTAACTTATATAGCCCACCCTTATTTAACTTCAAATCTCTAGATTATTTATACCTCATATAAAGTAAATGTAGAATATATTAGGAAAAAAAGTTTGTAAATATAGTATAGATTCAGCCCCTCCCCCGTTTTTTGTTTTTGTTTTTTTTTAAATAGACACATTTGAATCATTGAATGGAGAGAGAGGTGACTGGCTATGTGTATGTGGAGCTGTATTTCTATCAGTGGTACATGGGAACTCAGGAGTTGCCTTCGGTACATCCAATCCAACCTAAGATTTGGTCTCAATTCCTCGCTGGTCATATTTATACCTCCCTTACTGTCAGTGGGAAACCTGGCTCAGAGTACATCTCCCCTTCTCTGAGAAGGTGCCCCTCTGTACCTCCCCTACCCCCATCCCCACCTCGTATACACATCAAGTCTCTGCCAGATTAGGCACGTCCTGTCCTCTCCTGCTGAGGCCAGACAAGGTAGCCATGGAGACTGAACTGCATGTCTGCTACATATGTACAGGGGTCCTGGTTCCAGACCCTGTATGTTCTTTGGTTGGTGACTCAGTCTCTGAGAGCTCCCAGGGGGTCTAGGAAACCTGGCTCTTTGTGTGCGCGCGCGTGCACGCGCCTGTCTGTATGTCTGTCGTGTATCTGAATACGTGTGTGCGTGTGAACATGTCTGCGGAGGCCAGAAGAGTGCATGGGATCCCTTAGAGCTGATTGTGAGCTAGAGGAACTTTGTCCTTTGAAAAAGTGGCATTCCCCCTCTGAAATGCTGAGTCATCTCGCCAAGCCCCGGCTCTTATCTTTAATGTGCTAGTCCTGAGTGTGCTGTCTGGTGTGGGTTTTCTACTTTGTTCTTTTGGACTCTTGGACTCACATCCAGAAAGCTGGCTAACATCCATCTCTCCTGCTTGTTAGAGTACTGTTTCTCTCTGATACACTGATCAAGGCCCACAGTCCATTATTATTGGAGCATCATGTATAGTGAGGAAGCTTAAAAATATGCTGTTTGGTAAAGTAAATCATTAAATTACAAATCACAAAGTACCTTCAATCATAAGAAAATCTTGATAAAGGGGCTGGAGAAAGGGTGCAGTGGTTAGTTAGTATAGTTGGCTTCTCTTCCAGAGGACCCAAGTTCCTTCCCATCACCCACATCAGGAGTCACAGCTGCCTGTAACTACAACTGGTTTCTGAGAACACCCACATACACATGGCATACACTTAAGACACATGCACATAAAATAAAAGTTTTTAAATGTTGATAAATTTGAGAAGTAGATAATTAAATTATATTAGTGTAGTGTAGATTAATACAAAGGAAGGGTCATAAATAGGATATTAGTTAAAGTTTTCTGTGGGGAATAGAATCCATGTGACTTTTTTTTTTAATGCTGTTTTACACGTCCTGTCATTTTCAACTTTTTACTGCAGTAGGCATTATTCTATATGTGGTAGTGGTGACTGTTATATACAGAGAATCTTAGATGTTAACTCAAATTTTGGCTCAAGCTAGCAATGTGGCTTTGACTAAGCCTTGAGTTCTATTTCCATAAATTGAAAAGGAAGAACAAGAATTCCCTTGTACCATTAAAGGGTTCTTGTCAGGATTAAATGGCAAAAAGATAATGCGTATAACATGTTAAGACTATATATTTTCAGTGGGTGTTAAGAACTCTTGTAATATGACTATTAAAGTTCAGATGGCCTTAAAAACAATTAAACTCATGTTGAGACAGAAACATGGTGACTAAGTCATATATGCAGTTTTCTCTGTGTTTTCCAGATCATCTTGGGGATTGAGTATTTTAATAGATATAAGGAAAGATGCTTAACTTCCTATTAGAAATATTTTGAACTTCTATAAGATAGCTTGCTATTTGTAACTTTGAATAGTGTAGTTCTAGCTGCCTTATGCTACAGTGAGAGTCTCATTTTTAGGCTTGTAGTCAGTTTCTAGTGAGAATTAGAGATGAGGCTGGTATGTTTGTTTAAACATAGGAAACTCAAGAAACTAGGCACCTGCTTCGTTACCTGCTGTTGATGGCAGAGGCAGGACCAGGCCCCGACTCCTTCGCTCAGCGGGCATTACAGACAGAAATAACTCAACGTCAGACAGAAGCCCAAGAGGCTCTAGTGGGTGGAGGTACTGGCAGGTCTGCCTAGCCATAGCTGAAAGGTAAGCAGTCTGAGTGTTTCTGTAGTTTCTCAAAAGGATTGGGAAACATGTTAAAGTTCTGTGACATTTTAAATTGTGGCGACTACTTAGACTTTTTAGAAATGCTAGGTGAAATCAAGACTTTGTGTCCGTAGGTCATAGGTCTCACCCACCCCACAACGGATGGTATACTGTTCAGTGTTTTTCATGAGTTTATCTAGAACCTCTCCGAAACCTCCACCTCCCGAGATTACAGGGCAGTGATGTGCTGCTTTTTATTCCATTCCTATAGGAAACACTTGGAAAGTTTCTCCTTTCATTTAATTCAGCCTTTGATAGCTGTCTACCATGTGAGGCTTAGGAAAGCCAGCAGTCTGAGGAAGCCCTGCTCAGAGTTGGAACTACACAAACAAGATGGTAGGCAGGGCTGTAAGGATGCCACCTGGAGGTGCAGATACAAAGGTTGAGAGGTTTGCTCTGAGGTACCTTAAAGAACCTTTTAAGGTGCCTGGCAGCAAGGGAACTTGTTTGTACAAGTGTGAGCAGGTCTGAAATACTGAGCTGGGGGCCTGGCACCAAATGCCACAAGAGGGGTGCAGCTTGTGCACCCTCCCTCTCTTGAGATGCTTCTTACTGTGACGGTCTGTTCTAAAAGATTGAATGAGCTTTATGAAAATGAACTTAAGACCTGAGATAAGTTTGACACAAAAAACCAAAATAGTAGGAGCTGACAAGCGTTGGAGCGACAGGTGAGACATGAAAGGGAGGGCTCAGGGTGGAGCAGGCAGGTGCCTGGGAACGCAGAGGCACGCGCGGACTCCCAGGATCCCGTTCTTCTTTCTTTGCAGAATGTTCGCATCTTACCACAGACAGTTCTCTACATGGCAGACTCTGAGACTTTCATCAGCCTGGAAGAGTGCCGAGGCCATAAAAGAGGTAGCTGTGGAGACAAGCATTAGGTGTTTGGCTGTTTGTTTCTGTTTTTGACATTGTCCTAGTCCTGAGAGGAAGCCTTCTGAGACTTTTGGGCACTGCTCCTGTAGGCGTGCCTGTGTCCGGCATGAGCTAAGGAGCCCTTTGTGCTGTAGGTTGATGTCTAACCTCATGGTACAATTGGATGGATGGATGGGTAGATGGATGGAATGAGGTTTTTCAGAAAGATGTTTTTCTCGTTTTAAAATACTTTAACCCTCCAGGTGTACTTCTTTATTAAAACAAGAGCCTGCCTTTGCTTATCCACGCCTGCTCATGTATAAAGTAGCACTGCGAGGTTTTGTTACCAAAGCTATCACAGACCCTATGCATTCTTGGCTTGCTAAGGGGAAATACGAAGAATCCAAGAATCCAAGACGGGCCCTGTGGCCTGGACTTTGATTTGGACACTGACTGGAATCTAACTGACTGGAGTCAAGTAGTAGTCTATGAAATGAAATCTATGCTATGAAATCAGTTGAACAGAGAGGTCTAGTAAATAGCACTTCTCAGGCTCGGTGCTGAGCCAGATCTGATGCCTTTAGGGCAAAGGTGGTGGTAGCGAAAGTTAGGGCTAGAACTTGAATAAAAGAGGCACCAAAATGGGGAAAATCCATTTCCAACTCCTGATCATCCTGCTTCCACCTTCCAGTGCTAGGATTACGGCCTGCACTGCTCAGAGTGTATGCAGTGCTAGGATTAGGGCCTGCACTGCTCAGGGTTCATGCAGCGCTGTGGCTGACAGTTGAACCTAGGGCTTCCTGCATGCGTTCTACCAGCTGACCTACATCCCCAAACTCATAGCCTGTTTTATTGTTAAATATCGTTTTGTTTTTTAACATTGTCAGATTTGACAGCTGGGTAATATTTAACAGTTGTACAACTGTGTTGTTACAGCGAGGAAGAGAACTACCATGGAAACAGCATGTGCCCTGGAGAAACTGTTCCCCAAGCAGTGCCAAATCCTTGGGATTGTGACCCCAGGAATCGTAGGTGAGAGAAATTCACAGTTCATTTCTTGCCGTGGTTTGATGGAGGGTCCCAGGGATTGGTGAAATACTTATAAATGAAAAGTACATTTACATTTCCGATCATCTGAAACAATAGCATTAGTCATCCTTGCCATGTTATTTGTACTTAAAATGTCTCTCAAGTCAGTGAGGTTCATAGTTCAGATCTCAAGGGTGCCTAAGAGCAGAGTGTATTCTCTGTCTTTTCTCAGCCAATAGCAGGGAGCGAGGATCTCATTCTATCTACCCTAGATTAGGAAAGATCTGCAGCCAGTCCAGTCCGGTCAGCTCACCCACTCTTGTTTCTTGCAGGTAGGAGTAACTGAGAGTGACAGGTTTGTGGTGTTGGATTCTAAGATCCAAACCAGGGGACTCGCTCCAACAGAAACGCACACGGACAGGACTCATGCAATCACATGAGGTTTAATGAAACTAGTGCACCAGGACTGTCTCACATGCAGGCAAGAGAGCCCCGAACAAAAGCTGGGAGCAGTACTTATACAGAGTTCACGACGGCAAACCACAAAGTCTAACCTTTCCAGGTCCAGTCCCTAGGTGACTCAGATTATGACAAGGAGTGTCTTCTGTTTGTCCAGGTTTATTACATTAAGGGCCCGGCTTCCTGATTCCTGGAATGTGTCTATGCGCTCTGGGCCCTCCTCACCCTCAGGTAGATTCCTTCCCCTGTGGTCTGAGGAATGTTAATCAGCCTCTCCCTTCTTCCTCTGAATGTCAGTCCAGCAAGTATCCTCTGACTAAGGAATGTACTCCCGGAATGCACCCCAGGGCAGTGAATTCTAAGTTTAAACCAAGACCTGAATCCTAAGTTCAAACCCAAAAGTCCTACAGTGGGCCTTACCAAAAGGTTTGTTTGTCTGCATGTTGCCAGCATGGCACATTGCTAGCGAATGTTTGCTGTTAGTGTTTGTCTTGTTTCCTGTTGATGCAGCAATGGTGCAGTGGTTGAGGCACGTGGATTAGGATTCCAGCTGTACCACTTAGTGTGCCTGTGTTACTTTGGACAGCCTACCGACATCCATGAGGCTTCAGTTTCTTCATCAGTGAAACTGGATGCTGATGTTAGTGTCTTTGGAGGACTGTGAAGATGTAGTGACACATCTGTGGCATTTAGAACAAGCCACGCAGCAAGAAGATGTTAGTTAGCTGTTGCTATTTTCTGGAGCTTTAAACAGAGCTTGGGGGGTGCCTGCTGCACAAGCTTGAACACCCTCACCACCCCTGGGTCCCCACCCAAGTATCCTGAAAGATTCTGTTTGCATTTTGGAATCTTGTGCAGTGAAATACAAAGGGCTCCAAGTGTTTGCAGATGAATAGGGGCTCTTGTAGCTGCTCACACACTTGTAAAGCGATAGCTATGCTGTGGTTTTCTTCCAGGGCTTGACTTGGCAGTAAGTGGCCGGCTGGTTACTGTTGGACGATTCCTGGCTACCAGCTGTGTTGTAGCTCTCATTCCTCACGTCTTGTCTGTCCATTACATCCACGGTGGCTTCCCAGACACAGACAAGTTCATCCTTTTTAAGTTTTATGTTACAGGAATGATACCTACCTAGGGTGGCAGGCCTGTGTCCCTGCTGAGTGAGTGGCAGTTACAGCTTTCCCTTTGTTGCTGCCCTGTCCTGAAGCAGATTTGATTGTTGTGTTCCTTTAAGTACTTCTGAGTTTATGTTAGGGGCTAAATATCAATATCCATTCCCTCTGCTCTAGCCAGGGTGTGGTGGCCTCTGCTGTTTGCTGGGCCCTCGCCACAAATTTTGTGTTGATTTAAATAAGAATGGCCCCCATTGCCTCCTTGAAGGCTTGGCCACCAGAGATAGGAACTGTTTGAAAGGATTACAAGGTGTGACCTTGGAGGAAGTTGGTCATTGAGGCTGGGCTTTTAGGTTTCTTTTTTTTTTCTTTTTTCTTTTTTTCTTTTTTGGTTTTTCGAGACAGGGTTTCTCTCTGTAGCCCTGGCTGTCCTGGAACTCACTCTGTAGACCAGGCTGGCCTTGAACTCAGAAATCCGCCTGCCTCTGCCTCTCAAGTGCTGGGATTACAGGCATGTGCCACCACCGCCTGGCTGGCTTTTAGGTTTCAAAAGCCCGTGTCAGGCCCAGTCTCCCTCTCTGCCGGTGGGTCTGGATGTAGTTCTAGCTACTTCTCCAGCACCAAGCCTGTCTGTCTCTGTGCTCTCAACCTTGATGATAATGGACTAAGCCTCTGAAACTGTAAACAAGCCCCAGTTAAAATGCTTCCTTTTAGAAAAGTTGCTTTGGTCACAGTGTCACTTCACAGCAGTACACAGTGACTAAGGCCCTGGTCTTTGAGCCTTAGTAGTTTCTTTATTCTTTCCAAACAGGCTCCCAGAACTCCCTCTGACTTGTGTGGTTAGCCTTGCCTGCCAGTGTCATAAATGGTCATCCTTTCTGTGTTTTAGCTCTTTCACTCAATAGCTATCAATATTGTATTGTAAAGCTATCGCTTTACAAGTGTGTGAGCAGCTACAAGAGCCCCTATTCATCTGCAAACACTTGGAGCCCTTTGTATTTCACTGCACAAGATTCCAAAATGCAAACAGAATCTTTCAGGTTTTGAGATTCATTTATGTTACAATTATCAGTAATTTATTTAAAATGTGTGAGCGGATTCCCATGAGTCCTAAGAGTGTGTGTGTGTGTGTGTGTGTGTGTGTGTGTGTGCATGCATGAGGAGATCAGAGGTTGTCAAGAGTTCTTTTGAAGCAGAACCTCTCACTGAACTTGGGCTCAGAGTTGTAGCGAGGTTTCCTCTTCTGCTTCCTCCATTGCCTGACCTTGGCTTGTTTGGGGTTAGGTGTGAGGAGGACTTCTGGACTCTGGTCTTCATGACTATATAGCAGACACTTTACCCAACTGAGCAATGTCCCCAGCCCTTCATTTAAGCCCTTTATTCTGTGATATAAGGTACAAGATTGATGTTCCCAGTCTGCTTTTCATAGACTGGGTTTCCGGTCCTAGGTATTGTGAATGAGGATGTTACTTTTGTGTAAGTTTCTCTGAAATTGAAGATGTGAACTTGCTGGAGTTTAGCACTGATGTATATTTAACTCAAAAACAAACTGCTAGTTTTCCAAATTTCTACCATGGCGTACTCAGTGAGCAGTCTGAGGGCTGCAGTTGCTGCACATCCTTGCTACTTGGGTCACAGATTGTAATAATAACCTGGCTAGTAGGTATGAAGATAGATACTCCTTTGACTCCTTTGAGTATTTTCTTGGAATCTCTAATGACCAGCTGTGTTGAATACCTTTTGTGTGTTTACTGGTTACTTGTATGTTGACTTGTGACAAGGCTGGCTCACTATGCTGTAGTTTTAATTCAGACTGTCCTGCATCTTCTCACACAGTTAAACACTGCTAGGTTTTCTTCCCTAGGCTTTTTAGCAGAGTATACCTCATTTGCTGTTGCAACACAAATACTTGGCAAACACTGTCTGGGTGGGGAACTTGCTTGGCTCACAGTTCAAGGGTGCATCCTGGTAGGGAGTCATGTGAGAGGCTTGAGAAAGCTGGTCATACTATGCTTACTGAAGGAGCCCAGTGGGACTGCTCCAGTTTGGCTGCAGGACTCCAGGCTCTGGGATGGTAGGTACTGCCCAAGTTCAAGGTCTGTCTTCTGCCAACCTAATCTAGATCCCTCATAGTGCCCTGAGCCAATGGTGGGTCTAAAGCCTGTCTAAATACAAGATACCTTATCACAAGCCGTATCATAACCTTGCACTTTTCTTTCATGTTGTAAGCTCACTGTATATCATGTGGCATTTGTCTTCTGGGTTTTTTTCTTCGAATATCCCCACCCCACCCCGGTTTGAGTTTTTTAGAAACTTAACATTTAAAAAGATTTATGGCATTTTGCCGGCATGTGTCTTTGTGCACTGCGTGCATGCCTGGTGCTTGTGGATGTGCACTACATGCGTGCCTGGTGCTCATGGACACCAGAAGAGGGTAGAGATCTCCCCGAGTTAGACCGGGAACTGAAACAAGGTTTTCCGAAGAACAGCAGTTCCTTTCATCTGGATTCAGCGACTGCTCAGTTTGATACTTTTTGTTTGTAAAGCTTCCTTTCTGAACATACTTGAAATGTGCTCCAGGCATTGCCACCCAAACATTGCCAGAGAGCTGTTACTCTAGGAGCCGCTGTTTGACAGCCTCACCTGCAGTTGGGAGGATGTAATGGGTTGATTTATGTTTCTTACGAAGTCCAGTTTCTATGAGATGTCCTCATGAAACTGTCTTTTTCTCCCTAGTGACTCCAATGGGATCAGGTAGCAATCGACCTCAGGAGATAGAAATTGGAGAATCTGGTTTTGCCTTATTATTCCCTCAAATTGAAGGAATAAAAATTCAGCCCTTTCATTTTATTAAGGACTCCAAGAATTTAACACTCGAAAGACACAAACTTACTGAAGTGGGTAAGTTATTATTTACTGGTTGATTTGTTTGGTTTGAGACCGGATCTCACTGTGTAGTTCTGGCTACCCCTTAAACTCAAGAGATCCTCCTGCCTCTGCCTCTGAGTGCTGGGTTTAAAAGTGCATGCCGTACACCAACATTGTTAATTATTATTACTTGCTCATTTTGTTGATTAATTTGCTCTGTTTTAGTGCTGGCCTGCTAGCAGCTGCTAGGCTGCTGTTGACAAGGCTGGTGATGATTGATAGAATTGGCTTCAAGATATTTTATTTGCCATGAAGTCCTAGATGACTGGATATGAATGTTCTTATAAGTATTCTGTCAATAAGCTTGTATGCATGTTTTGTTTGCATGTATGTAGTATATGTGTGTCTGCTGCCCATGGAGAGCAGAAAAGGACATCAGATTCCCTGGAACTAGAATTATAGGTATTTGTGAGAATGCATGCATTTAATTGTAATTGAATTTCAAAAGAATTATTGATCTTTGGTAAGCTCTTATTGATAATTTTGTCTTATTTTTGTTATTTAAAGCTGAAAAACTTAAGCTTTTAAAAATATTTACCATTTATTATACCATTAATTGTTACCATTTATTATAAAAGTTTTTAGAAGAAAAAGTAGAGATAGTCATTAACTTGGTGAACAGTTAAGCTTACACCAGAGTTTGAGGAAGCAAGCGTGATTGCTGTACGTCGGGCTTTGATAGGAAACTTGTTACAGTAGGCCACTGTAACACTGTGTGGAGACCGCAGGCTCTTATTGGGTGTGTCTCAGTGTCTCCTTACCCTGACTTTTGAATAGCCATGTCGTTGTCCCAAAGTAGTCATTTCCCTGGAAGTAACAATCTTGTTTCTAAAGTAGACTTGACTCTTGCTGCCATAGGCTTTTCCCTACTTAGAAAATTGGTTCTGTAAAACATAAGGATCTTTTCCCAGTGTGCCAGGCTTGTCTGTAAGAAGGTGGACCCTTCAGAACTGGCTTGAGATGTAGGGTGCTAGGAGGTACTGTGATTTCCACCGTGCAAACCTGCGGTTTACAATGAGGAGAATTAGAACTGGTCCAGGAGCAGAGTCTGAAGTATTATTTGTCAGAATTGGTTATCTTGTCAGCAACATTGGGGTGGAGACACTGCTCCACAGTGGCTTGCAGGTAAAGCTAACCTAGATTTCAGCACACACAATAATTCCAGGGTGAGCTAACCTAGACTTCAGCA